>NW_020956291.1:14208-117696 GCF_003031625.1 Empidonax traillii | reverse complement strand
TTTTTTTTTTTTTTTTTTTCTTTTTTTAAGTGTCTACCTGGCTCCCAGGGCACCACATCTTTCAGTGTCTCTCACTCATTCCCATCTGCACAAAATATAGAGAAAAAGCTCCATAAGAACCTTATTCCTGACACTCAGGTCTCCAGGGGCTCTGGCAGCAGGAAGGGACTCCTCTGAGGGCAGGGTGAAAGACAGGAGTGACACAGAATTACTGGGATGGCACATCCACCACACTTCAGTTTTAATTGGGGTTTCCCAGTTTAAAAAAAAAAAAAAAAAAAAAAAAAAACTGAGCTGACCCAGCTAAGGAAGTTCAGCTGCTTCTTGGAAAAAAAAAAATTAAAAAGAATGAAGCAGACACATAAAAGCATGTTGTAACTGAATTAATGAGCACCAGAAAAATCATAAGCAGTCCATGGACAGCTCCATGTGCCAGTCCCACTGCTCCTTGTGCTCCCCACAGCCCAGCACGGAACTGGAGGGATCCAAAGCCACCCCCAGGCCACAAACACCCCCCTGGATGTGCCACACACAGCCCAAACCGCAACCTGCACCTTGTTCAGGGCCTCTGCTGAACCTCAGGGCTGAGGTTCAGAAACATTTTGCTATCTAAGTCAACCCTCCCAGCCAACCAACCCCAGCAACTCACTTTGAGAACACCACCCACGTTCTGCAAAAAGCCAGGTTTGAGATGCAGCCCACGGAGATTAATGAGGGTTTGAGTTGATGCCTCAAGAGCTTCTGGTGGTTCGATTTTTCTCCTATACCACTATAATCTTCCTATCCATGAAGGCTGCTCATACACTTCCAGCTAAGGAAAGGGGCTGGATTTCAGGGCTAATAAAAACTGCATTCAGGGGAAAATAAATAAATAAATAAATAAATAAATAAATAAAGCCTGTGCTTTAACACAAAGTTTGGTGATTCAAATTGGTGTGTAGTGGACAAACTGAGTTCCAGGTGGTGTTTTTCTCAGCTGGAGCCCTGCAATGAGCACAGGTACACTGTCCTGGCACCAGGGGGGCACTCCCAGCAGCCCCCAGAGTGGAAAACTTTGCCCTCAGGGTTTGAGGAGTGAAGTCAGGGGACATAAAGCAGTTATGGGAGCCAACAGGACCCCTCCAGTATCCTCAGATGGGCAGACCTTGAGATGATTCCTCACCACTTGGGCAGCAAATGCTGCTGGAAGCCACCCCTGCTGGGTGCACCCATGAAAAGCAACCAAGCACAGCCCTGCACTGCAGCACAAGCACTAAACAAGGTGTTGGCTTGGGCACAGCAGGCTGGAAAACACCTCTGTGAATTTAATGTTACAGCAGTTTCAAGCAGCCTTAGCAGAGCACCCAGGGTTTGCCTCTCTCTGGGAGATTCATTTTTATCAATGCTGGGGGAAAGAGGGGGAAAGAACCCCAGCACTGTCTGAAAAATGACCTTGTTCTCACAGACTGTAAGAAAATGTCTCTGTCCTCTCCACCCTCTCTCAAAAAGAAAAGAGAGAACATTTACCTTTTCTTAGCACTGAGTGTCTCCTCTTATATATTTTTGGGTGATCCCAGAACCTGTGAAGCTTTATAAGAGAAAACACATTCTCTCTCTCTCCCCATTACACGTGAGACACCCCAAGCAGCTCTCAGGGCTGCCCCACAGGGCAGGACCAGGCTGACAGTGTGGACCAGAACTGTCTGACGTGTGTGATATTCCTGCCTCTGCATAACCCAGCACAACTACACACATCTCTGGCTAATGCACTCCAAATAAACATTACTCAGATTGATGACTGGGTCTTCCCTTACAGCCATCTGGATGGTTTATTTTAGCAAGTGATTTGGAAGAGCAGTGCTTTATTCATAATTATTACGAGGGCTCCATGAGAACACAAGGGCTGCAGGGATCCAGCTCCTGCCTCTGCCTCCCCTTTCACTGCTTCACCTTTCCCTTGGAGGTTCCCAAATTTTTTTGGAGGAGGAAGACCACGTTTATCCTGGACCACACCACCATCTTCTCATCAAACTTCGAACTGCAGCGCCATGAAGGCCACCTGGCCCTGGAGAAGATGATTCACCATAAACTCACTGACCCGGAGCCACCAGTCCCACACCTCCAGCCTGGGCTGCAGCCAGGTGACAGAACTGCACGTCTCATGAACGCAAATTAACGTTCAAATTACTCACTCAGACCTTTGCTGGAGTTGCTGCCCCTCAGGGTGCCCTTTGCTGCAGGCTCAGGATGGCACTGACACAGGTCCCAGAGCCCGATGGAATCCTGCAATGCAAAAAGGGAGAGGCACTTTAAATTTAGGAGGGGTTCTTATGGATCTCCTCCAAGCCTCACGGCACCTAAATTATTCAATGTGCTTTTGCTGCATTATTTATCCTGTCCCTTTTGCCCACACGTGCGAGGAACATGAGCCAGTGGCTCTGCCTCAGATTCCATACACCATCCAAACTCCAGCAGCTCCTTCCTATTCTCCTCCAGAGGACAGACTGCCACGCTATTTTCAAGGTAAATACGGTTCCTCTTGGGTGCAGAGGTCTCCTTAGGGGAAAAGATCCCAGCCAAGCTCTGGAGAGGCAGGAACATGCCCAGCAGCCATGGCAGAATGAGCTGAAAACATCACAAAAAATCACTGGAAAAGGTGTTGTTATAAATGTGGTTCTGGGCACTGTGAGTGAAGAGTTGTCATGTTAACCCCAGGGGATTTACTTGCCCACAGTGAGTTACTGCTGGACCTTCTCCTTGGAAGAGGCCACCACTACCATGGAGTGTTTCCCACCTTTGAACCACCGAAGCCTTTGGGGACTGGCAGGAAGATGGATCAGGACAGGCTCAGGTTGGATCTCCCCTGCTTTGAAGGCAACTCTGCAGAGTGACAGCAGCTGTTTTAATCCCCAGGTGGTGCCAATAAATACAGGAACTGGTAGTTTAATACAGCACTATCTGTGGTCTCATATCCCTTTAATAGCTAATAATAGAAGGCATCTACAAAATACAGCAACGATCCCACAGCTGCAAACTACCTATTAAACCAACACAAGGCATGTAAAGGATGGCTGTGAGCACCCCCCAAGCCTCCAGTGAATCATCAGATGCATTCCCATCTGCAGAAAGGATTGCACATTTCATTTATTTCTCCAGTACCTGTCAGAACAGGGGAAAAAAAAAAATGGGCATTTTAAAAGGGTATCAAAAATCATCACTGCCTGGACCAGGAAGGGAACTCTTAAATTGTCAGATTCCACAGCAGAGTCTGCATGACACTTCTGCAGGCTTTTCATAATCCTGCCCTGTCAGAAGGTTATAGGGCTGCTTGCGATTTCATCTCCAAAGTAATTGCTGGTTGGGAAAAATAAGCAAGGCCACTCATTATATTCCACCAAGAACAAAGCAAACCACCAAAATAACAAGATAGAGGACAGATTTGCCTTTCTGAAGCAGATGGATATTCCCCCAACTACATTTCAAGGGCAGGAAGATGCAGCAGCTCCTTTCCCACTGTGGGTTTTTAAGAAAGGCAGCAGAAGCAAACAGGGAGGGTTGATACCACGAGGCTGCAGATCTCCGGAGAGGCAATTTTGCCTGTAGCTCGTGCTGGTGGGGTCTCCGGGGGTGGATTCTTCCCTGGCATTAATTGGCATGGAAAATCAATAGAGCCACGTGTGTAAGCCCTGGTTGTCACCTGGGTCTTCCTTTCCCTTCCCCTCCCCTTTGTGTCCTGACAAATTGCAGCTTGGGATGGTTAAGTGCTAACTCCACAGTTCCTCCACGGAACTCATTTCTCTTTAATCCCCTCTGGTGCAGAGGCTTCTGAAGGCAGCTGTGATTTCCTGGATCTCTGCCTTTGGCTACTACACCTGTGATTAATGCCATTCCCCAGGTCCTGCAGACTTGGGATTTTAAGAATATGGTGGGAGAAAATTTGAATTTGTCAGGCCCCAGGAGTCTGAAGTGTTTCGAGTGCCAAATCTTCCCTGTGTGGCATTAGATTATCCTCACTGGCACATTATTTTATGCAGACTTTGCATCTCAAATAGCAATTCTTTAGGGGTCCCTGGAATCCATTTTTTTGTTAAATACAAAGAAAAACACTCATGCTTTTTTGCTGCTCTTTCCCTTGAGTCTCCATCCATTTTCAGCTGTATCCTCCTGCTTATCCTTCTCTTACTTAAACCTGAATAGTTTTTTATTTCTACTCAGTTTTTCACTGTTTTTTTAAGTGCCTTTGCATCTCTCTGGAATGCTGGTGTGAGTATCTCAGAGAAGACAGAATGGATGTCATGCAGTCCCAACAGAGCCATTCCCTCTGAGAACCTCTGAGATTGAGAATCATTCCTTGCTCTTTACTGGACATCTATTAAAGGCTGAAATAACAAAAAGAAATTAATAAATCCGAACTGTGACCGTCCTGTATGTGGTGAAGAGCGAGTTAAGCTGGCTGCTGTCTTCCTTCTCAGTGGCTTTATCTCCCCAGTCCAGTGTCAGAGAGATTTGCTTGCCAGCAGCAAAGCAGATAAGAACCTACAGTTCAGATAAACAATAAAATAATTACATGGATTGCACTTCCAGGGGAATGAAGGCAGTAACAGTGGTGTGGCCAGAGCGGTGCAGCTCCCCAAGCACGAGTCTCTAAGTGTCCTGAGGAAGGGACTTTCTGCTCAAAACCTTCTATTTTCCCAGAATTCTCATCTGGTCGAGTGGAAGGCTCTGCCTTTCCCTGGGGATTTGGTGTCAGTCGTGGGTGACACCTGATGGCAGCTTAAACAGTGTCAGTCCTCCCCTCTGTCTGCATGAAGAGGTGGTGCCACTGCAGGAAGGGGCAGAGGAGCAACAGGAGAGGCTGGGATTGTCCAGCTCGGAGAAGAGGAAGGTCCAAGGTGACCTTATGGTGGCCTTTGGGTTCAAACGAGAAGAGAGTAGGTTTAAATTGAATATTGGGAAGAAATTCTTCCCTGTGAGGGTGGGGAGGTCCTGGCACAAGTTGCCCAGAGAAGCTGTGGCTGCCCCTGGATCCCTGGAAGTGTCCAAGGCCAGGTTGGACGGGGCTTGGAGCAACCTGGGCTGGTGGAAGGTGTCCCTGCCCGTTGTCTAGACAATCTTTAAGGTCAGTTCCAACCACAACCATTCTGATTCTGTGTCCAACCCTGACTCTCTGACACCACAAAACAAGGACACAACAAATCTGACTTCGTGACGTTATCCAAAAAGAAACTGCTCGTATCTCTGAGGATTTAAATTACTCTGTCAGACATTGCTCCTGGCATGAACTGTTGGCATGGAGACTGATGTGAAATTTAATACAACATAAATAAAATATTAATGACATAGGAGAAACCAGTAGTAATTTAAAGAGATATTGAGCTGCCAACCAAGCTACAGCTTGTAGTTCATCATGTGAACGGGGAAAACAGTGATTAAAGCTCTAAAGGGCAGTGAGGAATAGCCTCATTCTGCCAAAGTCTTCTGGCCATCAGAAGTGCTCAGAAGAGTCTGATTTGGCAAAGGGATGAAATTAAGAACTTCCTAAAAATGTTTTTTTTTTTTTCCTTTTTTCCCCAAACAGAAGCGAATGGAAGGTCCCTGTGTCAGCAGCAGCAGGGCCAGGCCAGCAGCTGTGGGACATGGCTGAGGGTGCACCAGATCCATCACAACACCCACCAAGGCAGAAAATCTCTTGTCACTGCTCTTAATTCACAGTCTTTGGTTGCCTTTGCAAGAAAACCAACACCCAGAGGGGAGGAGAAAGGATTTTGCTGCAGTGGGGTGGCCAGAGCAGGAGGCACTGCTGCTTTTATTAGCATGGAGGTAGCCTGAGAGATCCAGGCTAAAAAATCCCTGTTTAAATAATAAAATTGCTCCAAGTGGTTCAGCTGATTGAGAAATGAACCCCAGATTTGCAGAAGCAGAGTCAGGGGGTTTGCTGGAGAGAGGAAAAGGAAGCATGAAAGATGTATCCTACTTTCCCACACCCTGAGCAATCACCTTTCCCAGGAGGACTGTTGGTTTTTGGGCTGCATTCCCAGTGGGAGAACTCTTTTTTCCTTCTGCAAAGTTATTTCATTGAAAAATTCCCAACAACCCCTAATTCTGAAGACTCACACTAAGTTATTTTTGTATCCACACACTGGCAAAACATGCAAAGATAACGAGCACTGAGCATAACCCAGAGCATGATGGAAAATGCTAAATGAAATCAAACTCTTATATGAGCTTTCCATAGGCTCAGATAATTGAGAAGCTGTTGATAAGCTGTCAGAGAGAATCAACAGAGAGGCAGGAATGATCAGAACAGCCCCTGAGCTGCTGCAACCAACACAGAGCTCAGAGTCAGATCAACTTCATTGGAGTAGCTGGGTTTACATCACCGGACATGGGGGCAGAATTTCACCCCAAATCAGCATATTTCTTATTAATTAATGTCTAAATGAATGAGAATTAGGTCCTCCCTACTCTTCTCTCTTTGCAAGGCCCTGGGATGCACATCCCTTGCTCCAGATCCTCTCACTGGGCATGTGTAAACAATATTAAAGAATAAACATTTTCTGAAGCCTGATAATTTTTTCATTTACATAAATCATAAAAAAAAAATTTCTCTTGCATGCGTTGGAAGAGAAAGACTGAGTGGTTTGGGAATAAGGTATCTGGATTAACTATCTGAGAGAGAGCAGGAGATGAAAGACTCCCGGATACCACGTATTAGTCATAATTTAAAAGCCCTGTCTCCAGGAGATAAAATTGTCCCAAGTAACTACTATAAATGCTGACTTTCTGATACAGAACTTACAGCACTACTTATTGAATGCTGTGTGCATCACAGAGCATCATCACAAAGTGCCACTGGAGGAGGACATTATGTTGGGTGACAATGGAGACCGGAGCATAATCACTGGTGATTTGTGCACCATCATTAACTTGCTATTCAACAGGAACCAAAGCCAAATGCGATATGCACATCCTCCAGAGCCACAGGGCAGCAAATCTGAGGGCTTTTCTTTTTTTTTGCAGGTGCAGATCAATCAGCTGGGTGTTTGTTGTTTTCTGCCTTTTTAAGCGCACGTGCAAAAATCCGTCCCCGTGCCTTTTGTAATTGTGTCTGAAGCGCTGGAAGGATGATCTCCCTGTAAGAAGCTCACACAGGCAAAGGGATTACTGGGAATATGACACTGAGACAATGCACAGGGCACAAAATCAGCTCCATCTCCATCTCGGTGAATGAGAGCTGATGTTTGGGCTGGGCCCTATCTGGAAAGCTGCACGAGGTGCTTATTGACTCATGGGGATGTGGGGAAATGCAGGAGAATGGTGTGGAAGTGCTCATTAAAGTGTTTAGCACATGCACCTATTGTGCTTGTTTTCCTTCCATTGTCTCCTGGGCAGGCTGGGAGGTTGGGCCGCTCTCCCAGAGAGGATGTCTGAAGTCAACATCCAAAGTGTTTTCCTGGGAAGTGGATGCTGGTTTATAAACAAAAGTGCTCTCAAGCAGAGGCCAAGTGTCCTCACTGCCTGCTTAATGTCACCTCTGCACCTTCCACCCTCCCTCTGAATCCACCCCACCGAGGAAAAGCTCCAGCCTTACCTGCTGTGATGGGGATGGGCTGTGTCCTGCAGTGGTGATGCTGGATACCTGTTCCTCTAGTTCTTCTTCAGATAATTCCATATTCTAGACTGAAACTCTCCTTATCCAGCAAGAACTACCCTGCAATTCTCACATCCCTGTAGAAGAAAGACAAAGAAAAGCAGGATGCCTTGTTCGGAGCACCTGCCACTGCAAAACAAAAACAAAAACAAAACAAACAAACAAACAAAAAACCACACTAAAATAATTGAATACGAAAACCTGTCAACTAAAAAAAAAATAAAATGGTTTCTTTCTGTCAGTGCCCACGCCCCTGAGCCTGACCATGCTTCTAAAGAGAGTCCTTCTCTCCTGGTGTCCTGCATTCTCCTCTTTTCTGCAATGTCTCTACCATCTCCCTTCTCCCTGTGCCCCTTTCCCTTTCATCTCTAGAGCAGTTCCCTGCACTGAGAGCTCTTCTCTACCCTAACCACCCACCCACAGTTGGGATCTTGAGACGTTAATCCCATTCAGATGAGTCTTTTTGATGTTGTTATCATGCTATCACGTTGCATTAACGTTTCATTACTATAGCTTCAGATGTTGCTTTAGTCCCAGTAAATTGTAACAAAATCACTAGTGAAAGCATTTGCAATTAGGTAAATAATTATAAGCTCACTCACAGTAATTCACCTAGGAAGCAGAGCATCAGGCTGCTCAGGAAAAAGATCATTTCCAGGCAGGCACTGTGGAAGGTGAAGGTGTTTAGAGATGGACACCTGGGAGGAGTGATCCCAGCTGTACTCCCAGCCTGGAACACTGTCTTCCAAGCTCACTGAGCATTGTAGGCAGCCAGCAGAGAGGGGAGCCCCTCCACTGCTCACCCTGGGGACTGGTACAGCCCTGTGATGTGATTTTCTGGAGCCAGGGTCTCACAAGAGCATGTTTTCCTGGCCACCATCTGCTGTGCTGGGCAGAGCATCAGCAGCACCCATCAGATGGGTTGTTGATAAAAAATCATGTACATGGCAGCACTAAGGCTTAATATTAGTGCTGGAAGAGAAAAGCAGCAAATATTCAGTTTTAAACAGCAACAGGGCCGGAGCACCTGAGAAGTGCAATGAGCAGTCTCAGCAGCAGTTCCTATTTCCCTCAGCCGCTTTGTAACATCATGCAAAAGCTAGACCTTTCAGCAATCCTACCAAATAGCATTTCCTAAGCTGCCTGCTGAGCAAACCTCAGAGAACCAGGAATCCCACAGGAGGCAGCTGCCACCCACTTCCCAAACAGCAGAGGGGCTGCTCTCTTCATGCATTGCACCAGCAGTCCCTTTCTAAAAGATGGCTGAAACACCTTAAAGGCACCTTAAAACACCTTAAATCTTTGGCCAGACTTCTCCAAAGGAGACTGGCCTGGAGGGATTTCAGAAGTTGTTTGCATCCCCCTCCTTCCACCCAGCGCTGTTTGCTGTCACCCAGAGGAGCAGACACTGCCAGCACACCTGCCCCCCTCACCCCTCCATCCTAGCTCAGCTCAGGGGGGGTTTGGCCACCAATTGTACCGATGAAGGTTGTTAAAATAAGCCAGCTGATTGTGCAGAAACAGCCTTTGTGCAATTTTTGTCAGCTTTGGCTATGACAGTGGAATTATCAGCTGAGGAGTTCTGGGCATCGAGTGGAGATGCTTTCTGCAGCTGCCGACCTCCTGGTGCCCTTTGAATGCTTCTCTCACAGAACATTCAAAAACTGAAGGGCTCAGGCACATTCTTTGCCCCTCGTTTCATCACGTTTGACCCAATAACACACAGAGGGAGCTGATTTGGCTTTGGAATGGCAGGTTTTGCAACCATCGAAATGCATTTCCCTTCCCCCTTCTCCAGGAAAGCAGCAGAAACACAAAGCCACGAGAAGAGAGAAGTTTGCCTGCTCAGTGAATCTGGAGTGAGCAGGGGATGTCAGCTGGGAGGGACTGCCCAAGAGTGTCCAAAGTGCCCAACACAAATCCCGTGCGAGGGACTGGCAGCTTTAAAGGCTCATCCATGTTAATCTACTTAGCTGAATTGCTGTAAGCTTGGCCCAGGTTTTAAACCTCGCTACCCAACAAGCCTAATTAGTTTTAGTCATCCCAGCACAACTTGTTCAGTGAGAAAAATTTAGTTTTTCTGCTGCAGAAAATGATTAGTTCTGCTTGGCAGCAAAGCTCGTGTGCGAGGAAGTCAGAGCCTGAGAAAACCTCAATGTATTTTCACCTCCCGCGCCCTCTGAGCTTCAGGGGTTTGTTTTCGTCGATGAGAAAACGCCGATACTTTATTGCTTTATCACAGCAGAACAAAATATTCACACCTTTAATGAGACACGCTCGTGTAGTCTGTGGCTCACTTTGAGGCGGGGACCACCGGTGAGATGAGCATCATCCAATCCTGTCACACACCGTTTCTCCGGGTGATTGCAGCCCATTTTCCAAAGGAAATGAAAAAGCCTTCTTGAGACGTGCAACAAAATCCCTGCAGCTAAACAGGGAACCACTTTTCACGGCCGCTCTCAGACTCTGCCTTGGCTGGGCTGGTCGTGCCGTGAACGAGAGCTGTTTTTTGCTGAAGCTGCTCTCGCTTTGCAGTGTTCCACCCTCCCACATCCAGCCCCTCCGCGGCGTGTGTTTATTTTGCTGCTGCCGATGCAGAGCGGATCCCGGGAAGCCAGAGCAGATGCTGGAGAGAACAAGCAGCTTGGCTTCAATCCCACCCCACCCCTCCTGCCCGTGCTGAGCCCGGCACTCGGGGCAGAGAAAGGTAAAGCCGGTGACTCTTCACCCTCTGCTTTAGACATCAGGACAGAAAACATTTCCGTCTCCCTGTACCTGACGGGATTACCCACAGGAACACACTGGCAGCATCCTGTTGTTCTGGACGGGAGCTTTCCCGTGGTACCTCCCCCCTTTGCCATCCACGGTGTGTCCCGGCTCTCTGCACACCCAGCAGGGCTTTCAGGGGGTCAGTGGGGCACAGTGCTCAGTCACACTCACCTCTGCTCCTCGCAGCACATCTCTGGCTGAAAACACACCCTTTTTTATAGGAGGTTTTATAGGAGTTTTGGAGAGGATGGCTGGCTCTTACACAGGTGGATGCAGGAATCATGCTCTCTCCCCTCTCTGATCTCTCCTCGGCTTTCCTGTGGCAGCCCCTCCCTAACCCTGCAGCCCCCAAACTTCCCCAAGCCCCCAAACCGACCCAGTTCAATAATGAGGTGCTTAAATGCATTAGCACACTCTAAAATGCAGAAGCTGCTGTTGCTAGTAGAAACAGATGCTCCCTTTCCATAGAGGCAGCTTCCTCAGCAACTGGTGCCAACACGGACCCTCATCCTGCACGGTGCTGGTGCTCAGGGGGAGCAGAGAGCCACGTAGGAGGTGCTGAGCATCTTTCCACGAACAAACACCCCAGTGAAAACAGGCAGTGTGTGTGTGTGTTTCAGGAGCAGATCTTGCTTTCCCCACAGTGTGAAATAGTAACAGGAAGGAGGAAAACATTCCCCAAAGCAGGAAAGCTGAGCAAACGCTCCGAGAGAAGCCACCGCTTTGCAGCACCCCAGCAGAGCCACATTTGATGTTGTGGCGACTCTTTGCTGCTGTTTGCTACTGTGAGCTTCAACATCCAAAGCTACAAACCCCATGGGAGTTAAATACTGTCAAGGAATTTATTTAAGCATTTAGCAAATGGTATGCTGGCCACACAGCTCAGGCTCTGCCTGTGTCTGTACTCACCTGGGAACCTCGAGGGACAGAAACATCCTCAGCTGTGACATGGGCACGTGCACAAAAGGGGATCCCCTGGGCAGGGAGGTCTCAAGGGTTACAGGAACGAGAACGAGCAGGTACAAATTGGAAGGCATGAAATATCCTGCCATTCTGGGCTTGTAGGTCCTTGAAATCTCCAGTCTTCCAACACTCACTCAGGACATCCTGTGCCCACCTCCAGGGAGGAGGCAGCTGTCCATGGTGCAGTCACAGTCATGCAGTGCATGATCCCATGACCATCCAGTTAACTGGAATATCCCACTCTGGATTAGCTCAGCTGTAAATTCTCCCTCTGGGTGAAGGATGCCATGGGATGGGCAGATGGGGGGGCCATGGGACATCTGACCACAGCCAGAGCTGGAGGAGACCTCCAGGGTCCTCTTTGCCATCTCCACCCCAAAGAGCACCCCAACATCACACCTGGCAAACGCTTCCCCAGCCTGCCCTTAGAGCTCCCAGTGACAGTGTCTCCAGCCCCACTTCCCCAGCTTCATGGCTGTGCTGTCACCCCACCAGTCACTCAGCTGTCTCTTGCCACCCTCCCTCCCAATCAATCATGTTTTCTCTGTCTTCTTTGGTTTTGTTCTGTTCCTTTTTCTGTTCCCTCCCTGCCTGTTCTTTCTCTAATTCCTGACATTGATTTCAACAACTTTTGTTCCTCCTCATCCTTCTCTTCTTTTCCCACTCCCAGATCCTCCTCGTGTCTGTCTCAAGCACGGCCCAGGCTGTGGAAAGAAATCAGCTCTGAAAAACCTTTCCAAACTGTAGTTTCCCCTCTTGGAAAGAATCTCGAAACCAAATAACAAATGTTTATTTTAATTAGTGATAGACCACTGTCCTAATATTAAAACTGACTGAACTGACTCCTGATTTGCCCAGTCAGTGGGGCTGCTGGATTCTTTCATTAATTCCAGCTGAGAAAAATGGCCCACAACAGACTTGGCTCTGCACACAAACAGCACCTCTGATTACAGAGCACATCTGCAGACAAGGTTAAGGGTTAAGGCAGTCTGCCTCTGCAGCCTGTGGCTTTCCAGCCTTCTAACCTGGCCATGGTGAGACCTGCACAACCAAAACTTGTGCTCTCTGCTGCTCAGTGAGTCTCTGATGTGCAGCAGAGCTCCAGAGAGGCAGGAATGCACAACTAGGCCAAATGAAATGGCAACTGAAAACACTTCCCATTTCTCACATTAGCCTTCCCATCAGGTACCTGCACTGAACCAGGGAGCTCAAGCCCTCAGTCCTGTGTGCAGATACATCCTGAGACTGATACAAGTCCTTCCCCAACCTCTGGGTAGACAGGACATCTGTGTCAGGGTCTGTCTCAGGCTTCCTCAGTGGACAAAAAACAAGTAGGATCCAACCTGAAGTTCCTCTGGCTCCCTGGGGCAGGACAACTCGCTTGTTTAACCTTTGCAAGCATCTTCTCTTAGCACCAGTACTTCAGAGAATTGTAGAATCAGACTGGTTTGGGTTTGAAAGAACCTTAAAGATCATCTTGTTCCAACCTCCTGCCAAGGGCAGGGACACCTTCCACCAGCCCAGGTTGCTCCAAGCCCCGTCCAACCTGGCCTTGGACACTTCCAGGGATGGGGCAGCCACAGCTTCCCTGGGCAACCTGTGCCAGGGCCTCAGCATCCTCAGAGGGAAGGATTTCTTCCCAATATCCAATCTAAACCTACTCCCTGTCAGTTCAAAGCCATCCCCCCTTGTACATGCCCTTATAAACTCCTTGGCTTCCCCGTGAAGGTTTTTAGATTATTTGGAAGGGGGATTTTTTTTTGAGCTAAAGGTGTAAGTAATCTCTTGCAGTGAGAATTTGGTAAATGGCTGTAAATATCAGCCCCCTGCCTTTCCCTCTGCCTGGACAAGCACACTGATGCACGTTCCCAGTGGCTGCCTCGCTTTTGCCATCATCACATAATGTACCCACTGGGACATTTCCCTGTCACGGTACCTGCATCTCCCTGTCCTCTGAGCAGTGGGGAGGCTTCCAGGAGAGCTGCTGAGCAATTGTTAATGCCAGTTCCTGGTGTTCCTCTGGAGTCACCCAGCCAGCACTCCGTGCCTCTGTCTCTGCAGGGATGGGGAAACAGGATTCTTTGGCTGAGCCTGATCCAAGAGGAGACACAGCCCCGAGCTGGGAAAAGTGGACAGACTTGCTTTGCTGCAGGGTACCCTGTGCTGCAGCTGCCAAAACCCCTGAGGGGACATGACCCCTGCAGACTTGCCTTTAAGCATGGTCTAGACTTGCCTTAAGCCTGGCCTAGCCCAGAGCTGGGCAGGTGCTGTGGTGAGCGCTGGGAACGGGGCCAATCCTGTGGGGCTGTTCCTTGGAGCCATCGCTGGGAGGGACCAGCAAACCAACCAGGCTGCTTTGTGATTCCTCCCTAAACCTGCCCTGGGCTCCCCCAGGGGTCATCCTGCCTGAAACACCTCCCATGACACCCCTCAGAAGAGTTTTTCCAGCCAGTGTTTGCAATACACCCACCTGTAAAACAGGTGATGCCGCTTTTGGTAGGACATGATGCTCCAGCAAAGCTGCTCAGAGGCAGAGAAGTTCCTAACCTGTCTACTAAACTATTGAAGGCAGACTTAAACAAATACCTCTTTTTTTTTTTTTTCTAAGTTTATTTTAAATTATTCACTGTTATATTCTGGGTTTAGGTTAGTACTCCCTCTTGTTTCAGAGAAGGAGCCTGGATCTGAGACATCAGCCAGCCTTTTGCTGGATGACACATCCCTAATGAGGCTACAGAAGAAGAGCAGGGATCTTTAGAAGAATAATTGTAAATGTATGCAGGTTTTCCACAACGGGCTATTCTCAAAAACCAAGTGCCAAACCTCTATTAAAAATTAAACCTTTAATACAAACACCAGTCAGGTCCCATGCGTGTGCTGGGGGAACCATCAGTCTCAAGCATCAACAAAGAAAAGGTTACAGCTACTCTGCCACACCCCCCCCAGATAAGGAGGAGGATTTCCAAGGGTGATTTGCAGCTTTGCCTTTCCCCCAGCCAGTCACCAGGTAACGTTTGGGAGCCAGCACTGTCAAGCTGGAACCTCTCCTGCTGCCAGGCTGCTTGTAAAAGGTCAGTCAGTCAGTAATGAAGCCATTCACATCAGCAGCACACAGAGAATCCAAGTGACAGGCAGTTCTGGGAAGCAGCAGCCCCTGTGGTGCACATGCCACACGATCTGTCAGCAACAGCCCCCATTTTTCATTTGCCCCACGTCCCACTGAAGAGAATCAGAATAAATCAGGGACTCAGGATGGGAAATCATCTCTTCTGCTCCATATCAGGCCAGAACCACGTTTGAGGCTTTCTAGGAAGAGATGCAGACAGGAATCCCCTCTTTTCATGTGCCACAGCACACGCTGAGCACACAGCGCTGCACCCCTGCGTGGAAACTGGGACACACCCCCAGGGCTGTCCTCTCCCCTCTCCACACTGGCATCTCTGATGTCTCCTTTCAGTCTCTTCTTGTCTGTGGTGTGTCAGGAAGAAGCATCTCTTCCTTTCTTGTGAGCCAGAGGAAATCCTCTTCAAAGCAAATGCCGTGATGGCAACTCCTGAGATGTCACGCACTGTCCCCAGGGGTTGATGGTGCCATATGTCACCTCCAGCAGGTGCAGCTGTGGTGGCTGCCCACGGCTCTGATGGACCTGGGGAGATCCTAGCTGGATCAGGCATCACTCCATGAATTATCTTTCTCCTGATAAACAAATACATATAAATATGTGTACACACGGATTCATAGGGACATTATACAAAAAGGCAGGTATATTGTGTAAAATAAATGACAGCATTGCACATGAGGATGGGTTACTGAATACCTGGAATGATGAAAGAAGGCAGCCTTATAATTTTTCCTCCAGGAGATGGGTATTTAACAACGTTACAATTTAAGCATTATTTATAGGGCAACGTTGTCACCCAAACCTCTCGCAGCAGAA
Organism: Empidonax traillii; assembly: GCF_003031625.1. NCBI lineage: Eukaryota > Metazoa > Chordata > Aves > Passeriformes > Tyrannidae > Empidonax > Empidonax traillii. Next base: position 102,397 of record NW_020956291.1, on the reverse strand, counting down.
ACAAATCGAGGCTCATCCATCATGAGCAAATGTTGCTGCTCCAGTCTGCCCTGGTGCAGTTTCATACCAGACCAGGCAATTTCCCAGGATTTCAGCAAGCACCTGGAGCTGATCCAGTCTGGGCTGTCACAGTGACACAAGGGACCAGGGACGCAAGGTAGATGAAGGTGTGGTGATGGAAATTAGTGCAAAAAGCTGCAACCTGGCAGTGTCAGCTCTGCCTGCTCTTTCAGACATTCCAGGTGGGTCCTTGGACATATTTCCTTTTGAAGGCAGGAGTGTCAGCTTCCCTCACTTCCTACCCACTCTCTTATTTTAAGTAGTGAGTCACGTTTTACTTTTTCCTCTTTCTCTCCCATGAAGCTGAAAACACACATCAAGTTCTTCTAGCCCTTCAAAGTTCCAGACTTTTGCAACACCAGCAGCAAATAACATCTGCTGCTGGGAAATGCTGTTTTATCATTGCCAAGGTGTCATTTGCCATAGCAAAACAGCACTTTTGATTTCTTAAAATGGTCCCCACGTGCTAGACCTCAGTTTTGCCCTAATTAGTGAATCCCTTTCTGATATTCAGAAATAAGGGACACATTACACTCTGGAATTTCAGGTTTAACTGGATCAAGGATGACCTGGACCACGGAGGAGATGAGAAGACTGTGCACAGCGTTGGGTCACTTCTGTCAGGGAGAGATGATTGTCTAGACTTTTATAATAGAACATGAGACCTTGGAAATTATTTCTGTGTGAATAAAAAAAAAAAAAATGACAGGGAAAAGCAAAGCAGCAAACCCAAAGTGCCCCAGAGCTGATGGCATGTCCCCAGTGCAAGGTGTCCTTCAGCTGACAGCGGTTTCATCAGCAGCCAGCTCGGCTGCATTTGCTCCAAGGTGCCTAAACCGTGTCAGACTGACAGCTCTTCACTTGCTTTATTGGGCCTGTTAGCCAGAGGAGCAGGGAATCAATTAGCAGACAGGCTAATGAAGCTGTATGCAAGAGCGTGGACAAACACCCCAAAGCAATTCTCAGCTCACTGGGGGTGCTGGACCAGCAGCTCTTCACCCTGAGGCTTCAGGCATTGTAAGGGAGAAGTCAGAGACAGCCATTAACAAGGACAAATATGGGCAAATCGTGTGAGGAGCTGTTCCTTTGTGCAGGTGAAGCCCTTAAATCCAGTCCATCCCACAGAGGAGGGGTTCACTGTGGGGCAGCTCACCCACACTCAGCTGCCAGGAGTTATGTTCCCCCACCACCACCACCACCTCATCTTCCCATTTTTTGTAAGATTCTTCCCATCCTCACATTTTATAAGGTTCTTGCCTGGTGTTAAAAATCTTTCTGGACCTGGGGGAGAGAGTTTTCCATCCAAAAGTGCCTTTTACAGGCAGCAAATTAATGCCCAGCACGAAAGCAGAAAAATACGAAAACCCCAGAGGAAACAGAAGGTAGGAAATCCAGGAAAATAATCGCCCACTTGGCCAGGCTGAAAGCAGCAGATTGCTCTGCAATCTTATCCAGGCTATATACAAGTATCCAAGTTTTCTCCCTTGGAAGTGTAAAGTAATCAATACCTACCCACTTGTGAACTTCAGTGGAAATAATGAACTGGCACATATTTATAGCAAAAAGCCACAGCACATTAGGTATTCCAAAGGACTTATGTAAGCATCACTTTCCTTAATGCAGCTTTAGAGAAAATGCTTTAAGAAGCTTTATCAGCATAAAACATATTTTGAATTTAATGGAAATTAGTAATCGGCATGGCAGAGCCAAAGCCATCCGAGTGGAATGGCTTAACCCTGTTGGACAGGATTTTTCACTAACTATAGTGGGTAATCTGCCAGCTGAGAGAGGAAAATTCTCCTCTATTGTCAGATGCAGTGAAACAAAGGAGGAAATTTCTGCAGCTGGTGGGGATTTCTGGAAATAAATGGAATGTGGTAAGTTCTATGGAATAAGGTCTGTTCTTCAGAATGAAACCTAAATTGAGGGAACTGAGTCAGAGCAATGTCCCTGTGACTGAATTAAGCACTGGGGTTTAGTCTGACCTCAGCCTGTGCCTCCTGAACAGGTATTTTCTTCTAACCAGGCCCAGGAGGGCTGGCTTGAATTTCCCATCAAAGTCCTTCACTCTGAAATATTTGCATCTTTTTCACACCCATTCAGTGGTTGACTCCAACATACATTTTAAATACAAATGGCAGAGCCTAAGGCTTGGATTTCCCTCCAGGATTTTGTGGCAGAGAGCCCCTGCAGAGGCCAGGGCAGAATATTGTCCTGTGCTGTTAACACATTCCTGAATTTGCCCCATTAAATGTAAGAATTAAACAGATATTTACACATGGAAAAGCTTGACCAGGCTTTGTGGAGTTTAATTTACCCCCTGAAATGTGTTGAGCTTTCTGTCTTACTCTGCCATTCTTGCAAAGAGGATCCAACCCCACTCACCAGCAGATGAATTTAGAAGTTCCTCCCTCTCTGGTCTCAGGATCATTTTGTGTTTTTCTGGGTTGTTTGGGGTAGTTAAGGGCATCTCAAGCTTGGGATGAATTCTTTCTATAGCTACATGCCAGCTGGTAGCAATCATTCCTTCACTAATTCACTTCCCTGCCAGCATCAAATATATCCCTGTTAACAAGCAGGAAACAAAGCCAGCCAAACCAAACAATTTTTTGCTTAAAACCAACAATCTGCCTTCGAGCTTCCCCCCCCTACCAAGGCTTGTAAATAAAGTCTCTTATTTATCCCAAATTCAACTACCCTGCGGACACTCCTGGGTTGGGCACAGCCCCCTCCTGACCAATCCTTCTCTCAGGCTGCCCTGGTGTTGCACAGACTTCCTGGAGCTGTTTAAAAAGAGATCATTTTGGATCACAAGACTTTGCCTGAACTATTCTCCTTTCTGACATTTATCACCTGCTGAATTTTTGGGTTCTTCAGTAGGAGCAGCAACCACGTCAGAGCGAGAGTGGTTACCAAGGCTTGTCGAGTTCCAAATGAAAACCCAAATCCCACCAAAGCCCACAGGAGTTAGAAGGGGTGAAGATTTGCAGCCTGCTAAAATCTAAAAGATCAAATGAAAACTTCCAGCTTCTCTAAAATGAATCATTTCCCTTCAGCAAACTGAAACTGCTATACTTCTGAGGTTTTATTGCAGTGTACTCAGCCAGCTGTAATTTCCACTTTATATATGTAATTTGCTTTTGTTATAAAACTGTGAACCCTGAGAAACACGCTGAGTCCACATATCACTGTCTTCCACAGCCCCCAACACTGAACTGGTGATTGAATCTTCCACAGAAACACTCCTTACTCTCCACCACGAACTCCTTGGGGCAAGGAATGATTTTTTTCCCTCTTTTTGTGTGTTGTGCCTGACACAGCAGGGGCCAGACTCGCATTAAGCAGCACATAATAGGATCTGCAGCATAATGAGTGATAACAAGCAGAGTGGTAAATGATGTAGTTTAGTGGATACTGTCCCTGTGGTTCCCTGTCATCAGCTTTTTATTGAACAGGCTTGTCCTCACAGTTTCTTACAGATCTGAAAGTTTGCCTCTATCATTCTGCTTCTCTGGGTCTCCATTTAATGCTTTTCTGCTGCAGCTCCTCTTTTCCTGTCCCTCTTTCTCAACCTGCTCCAGGGACTGGGGGACTGTGATCCCGTTTATCCTTTAGTTTGGTTTTCCCTTTCCTTTCCTGCTTCACATCCCAGCTTGGTAAGCAGTGTGGACAGACAAAGTGCTTCTGAAGGCCAGCATGGGATGTGCAACCACAGAAAAACAGGTTTACCCCTAAACCAGATTGTCACAACAGCCCTCCTGCTTCCCCTGCTGCCTAAAAACTAAACCCTTCTCAGAGCACATCAGTGCCAAGTCTTCCAGCCCCCAAATTCACATCACTCAATGCAGAAGAGTTAATCAAATCCAGCCTCTCAGCGCAATCTCCAGCATCTGCTGTTCCATATTTGGATCCCAGCGCAGGCTGCTCAGCCCCAGCCTCATCCCCCCTTGTTTGCACCACAGCTCCCATTGGATCGAAAGAAGAGCTCAGTTCATTAATTTGTACCCAAACCGGAGAGCTCCGCATTAGGAATAATCAAAATAGCTCTGCTCTGTGTGGAAACACCTGCTGACTGTGCCAGCTCATCACAGCTGTTATTTGCAGGGCAGCAGCAAACAGGAGCCCCAGCTCACCCTGGGAGCTCCTCTCTGCAGGTCAGCAGCAGGTGAGAGACGCAGATGAATAAATGGAGAGATGGGAAGAGCAAGACACAGGCAAAATTCCATGGTTTATACCATGTGTTCCTTCGAGTAACGCTCACATGAGTGTGGGTTTCACTATTAACATTTTTCAAAAGCTTCAAATTTAAAGAAAAGTAAATAATCAAGAGTAGCATGTTCACCTCCATCAGGCTTACTTGCTTTTTTTGTAACAGAATTTCCCGACACTTGGTAGATTTTACAGAAGGTGCTTTTAAAATCTTAACCACAGTTAAGATTGACCACAGAGACTGAGAGGCCAAGGTGTTTTGGGGCACAACAACCCATGTAAGAGGCCAGGGCAGGAGGAGAAAGCCCCAAGCACTGTGTGATGAAGAGGGTGAAGTCCCAACAGCCCCAAACTGCCCTTGGACACCACACCCAGCTGTGTTCCCTGTTATCCCTAGGGAATAGCTTTTCCCACAAAACCATTGCTGGATTTCAGCAGGTGAGGGCAGATCCCTAAACAAGACCCGACTGTCCCTTCTGCACCATCATCAGCCCAGGGAAGCCTGAGTAAACCATTGGAAAACTTATCATCCACCAGTCCAGTCCCACTCCTGCCTTCTTTGGGAGGATGGCACCTCAAGGCATTCACTCACTGGACATTCATTACCTGTTCTGGAGCCCAGCTGGGTTTGCTCTGCCCCTCATTTCTGCTTGAATCTCAAATCCTTGGGATGCCTGCTCAGCTCTGAGGCACAGCAGCCTCTCTCCCTGCACGGCTCAGCCTGCAGAAAACTCCTGAGCCTCCTGTTCTCAGCAGCAGGGACAGGGCTGGGCCGTGCTTAATTTAAAAAAAAAAAAATATATATCTTATTTTGTTTACTGACCCAAGGGTTGTTCGACAGAGGCTCCGTTCTTAGCCCTGCTTAAATTATCCCCTAAGCAAACAATACAAACTGCACAGTCCATCTTAGCCAGCACGAAAATAAACACAGCACGCAAAATATATGGTCCTGCTTTAAGTTCCCGTAGAAAGAGCACTGATTTCTTCCTTGCTTAACTGTTTTCTGCGTGATGTTTGCTCGGTAATTTATTCTCTCACCGGCTACGACAAATTGAACGTCAAAAATCTGTTTATCTCATGAATTTTTAAGACTAATAGCGAGTCTCCCGTTTCAGCTTAAATAATGTTGGTGATGAGATACCTCTTGATGGATTGTACAAATAAAGCCAGATACAGAGATTTAAAAAAAAAAAAAAACACAAGAGAGCTGGGTTTTTTCCCTCATTTTAATTAGTTTACCAAGGAGGCTTCTGAATAAAACCATCAGCTGTATTTGCCCTAAAAGTTCTCAGGTGTTCGGGTTGTGAAAGTATCCAAGGAAGGATCCAACCCATCACCCTCCATGGGCCTCCATCCTGTACCAGCCCACTCCAGGCTCTCCAGGGCTGCCACCCAGCTTGGAATAAGATCCTGGCTAACAGTCTTTGCATGCACTTAGTGTAACTATTTCCCACTAATTAAATTATTTGCTCGCAAGCTGTAAATGGATTAAGCCTGGCAAAGGCCTTTCATATCTCTAAAGCCACCTTATGTTAATTCACAAACAAGTTACACCAATTTATTTCACACGAGACTTAAAAGGCAGAGGGAGTAAGAATCAATTTAGAAACACCCTGGCACTGCCAGGAGCTTCCTATCATTCTCACTGCAAAAGCAGAAGTTGGGCTGTTCTCCTGCTTTCCTGAAGCTCAAAAACAAAGCAACACAGCTCTCCAAAACCCCAGAGCTGCCATCCACCTGCTGCCAGCAGCTCCTGCCAAGTGCCACGTGCTTGGAGCCCACCTGGGCTAAAAACATGAATTTTTGTATTAGGACTTTTGTAACAGGGTCAGGCACAAGCCCCTGCCTTGCTTTCTCTACTGATAGACTGAAAATTGTCAGCAGCAAGGAGCAGAGGGGCCAGTGGGGGCCTGTTTTCCATAATTCACATGCTGCAACAGAGGAGTTCAGCTGGGGACGTGTTGATGTTGGCTTTGTCACTTCTCACCAAATAGATTTAAAGACGAGTGGAACAAAAGAATAAACCCCCAGGGAACTAATGGGTCTGATCCACGGGGGTGTTTCTCCAGATTTAAGCAATTCCACTTCAAAACTCTGCTTGAGAACTGCAGAGGAACAGAATGCAGAGCCCGGCAGTGGGAGCAGAGCAGTTTCTGTGAGTGGTGATGCAGCAGCAGTGACGCAGCCCTGGAGGGAAAGGAAGGATGCAGGTGGAAAGGGAAGGAAGGAGATTGCCTCAATTCATCATTTACTAATGCAGTGAACAGACTAACAAAATAAGGAGGGCCCAGGGGTAAATAATAATAATAATAATAATGCTCTGGCAGGTGCTGAGCTCTGCTGTTCCTGCTGGGAACCAAGTGGCAGCACAGCAGGTCAGGAATGGGCTCTCAGCAAGGGCACAGGTGGGGGGATGGGATGGGATGGGATGGGATGGGATGGGATGGGATGGGATGGGATGGGATGGGATGGGATGGGATGGGATGGGATGGGATGGGATGGGATGGGATGGAATGGCTGGAAAAGAGAAGAGATGCCCTCAAGGAGGGATGAAAGGTGCAGCTGCTCAGATTACTGGGATCTTCCTCTGGCTCTTGGTGTGTACAAACCACTGGGCTGAGAGTGGACCGGTGACAGAGGCTGCAGGATATGGACCCTTTTGTTTAAACTTTCTGTCTGAGAGTGAAATGGCACCTTTGGGCAGTGTAGGGGCAGAAGAGGTGGCACTGACACCTTCCTGAGGCTGCCCCAACACCACACACAGCTCATGGTCTTAAAACCAGCGTGATCCCACAGCAACAGGGCTGTTACACTTCTCTGCTGTGAGGGGGAAGGTCAAACACTCTCTCTTGTTCCTGTGAGCTGGTCCCATCATGAGGCATTGCCAGGAATCTGCTCTCCACTGATGGACACAGCCCCGTGCCATCAACTGCCCAGTGCTGTGTGAGAGGTTGGGGAGTTTTTTGGCAAGGAAAGAGGCACAATCAGGGCTGGTTCGTTAGGACTGAGAGCTGCAAAATACTTTCAAAATGCACTGAAATAGAAATAGAGATCAGGAGAAGAGACACACCACAAAATGACCCTTCCAACATCACTGTCAACAAACCCAGTAATACAAACATTTTAACGGTGCTTGTGAAAGAGCCTGTGAAAGGCATTATTCTGTGAATATTGCTGTATATTTTCTTCTGCAAGATGGTACAGCACAGCCCCATCAATGGATAGGAGCAGCCCAGATCATCTTGAATATCACAGTGTGCAAAGACAGCAAGGATCCCTTGGCATTGCAGAACACATTCTCATCCTGACTCAAGGAGCATCTTTACTGCAAAGCTTTCCCCTCCGTCAGACCCACGGGTATTTCCAAGGAAGAGGTTTGTATTCCCCCTGCTGTAAATCAAGCTTGGGGCAAACAAAAATTTTGCAAAATGCATTTTGCTGACCTCTGTGCCATCGCCTTTGGCTCAGCCTGTCCCAGCCCACTCCCTGAGTGCCCCCTTGGGCAAAGAGTTAAACTCCTTCCACCAAAATGACACACTAAAATCTGCAGAGCCCTTGCTTTTCACTATTCCTTTAGAGAGAAGCAGCAGCAGCAGAAGGTTTATATAAAGAGTGACCCCAAAACATGAGAAACTTGCAACCTCTGCACAGATCCTCTCTGAACTGGAAAAAAAAAAAGGGCTCAGTTGGTTGGCTAAGAGAAATATTTACCCAGCTCTAGGGAAAACACTCAGCCACAGATTTTTATCTAACAGTGTCTCTAGTGACAGTTTAACATGGAATTTGTACTCAAAGGGGTAATTTAACTTCAGCAAGCTTTTCCTACAAAGAACACTGAAAATTGCACTTTCTTCTGGCCGATGGATGCTTCTGTTGTTTCTCTCAGTGCATAAATGATTACTCATATTTTATTCATTTACATGTCCAAATACATACACAGGTATTGTGTGCATCCCTGAGATGTTGAGGGGAAAAAAAATGCTGAGATTTTCACCTCCCCGAGAGGGAGAGGTTTGAACCAGCTCCCAGATGTCACATGACAGTTAAAATAGAACTCCACTCATGTTTTTATTCAAATAACCACTCTGAAATTACAAAAGATAAGTACCACCTTTCAGCATGAATAAACTTGAATACATGCTAAAAATAATCCCACATTAACTCCTGAAGTCGCTGCCTTCTGGAAGGTGTAAATGGATAGAGTTTGCTCTTGCATGCTTTACATAACCATGTGTCAAAAAATTCAATAGAATGAAAATTGTATCTCTGGAAAGCGAATCCACAGCATTTTGAGGGATAGTTTCTCGTGTATATTTTTTCAAAGAACGGCTCAAATCTTTTGTCTAAGCCCGAAGTTTTTGATGCAAATCATGTTTTTTCACTTATTTCTCATAAAGTTCTCTCAATACAACGTGTAGGACAGGGTGGAAATGCAGCAGAGCAACATTTCAACAATTGTTTGGGGGTTCCTTGGGGAAGGGCAGTGCTGGGTTAGGTGTTCTTCTTGTAATTTGAAAGATAATTTTCATCATTGATTCAGGCATTAATTTCAGAGAGCACAGCTGCTGAGCTTCACCAGGAGAACGTCTGGAACTGTGAATAATAAAATATGTATTAACCCAAGCACAGCAGATTACAGCTTTTTAGTCCTGGAAGATACAGCCCAGACAGCTTCTTTCTCTGGGCAAGGATGAGTTCTGTAAATCCCAGTAAAGCAATGCCACAAGCAGGCAAAGCATAATACAAAATGAATCCACAAGTGCTAAGTAAAGAGTTTGAGAATTATTGACTTCTAATCATTTCAAACTCGAAAGGCTGTGCTTTGTTGGAGCAGAATTCTCCAGGATTCACCATTTGGGCTGTGTTGTGACACACAGGGTCTGTAAATACCTTGACCTTCACTTCTGTACACATCTTATTGAACTACAAGACCTGCATTACGTGGAATGGTTTGGGTTAGAAGGGACCTTTTGTGAGCTGCAAATGCCCCACCTGATGGATGAACTCAGGCCATGTGAGTCATGAGAATCTGTACGAGTGTTTGTGGCTGCAGAGCAGGTTTCCAAGACAGGTCAAGAAACCTGCAGGTTCTTTAAAAAATAGAAATGCTCACCAAAATTATAAGAGTGGAAACAGCTTCTGCACACTTGTCCCATCCCACTCCCTGCATTGTAGTGTCCAGCTCAACACCCACCACTGGCAGGACAGACTGACCTAATTCTTCGTTGCTGAGATCAGTTCATAACTTCACAGATCTCCACTCTGGTGACTTCACCCCTCTGGAAGTATAAATACCTGCCTTGTTTGGACACCAAATGCCACTCAGGGAGGGTGGGAGGGTTTGGAAAGCCCACCAGCTCACCCTTCTGTGTCCTGACTCCAACAGGAGCAGAGAAATCCCAGCACAGCCTTCCTTTTCCAGCCAATGCCTGCACTCACACATTTGCAAATCACTCTCAGCTGTGAATATTTATGATGCAAACATCTCTTCTTTTATCAATAAACACCCTTCAAAGCCAAGTCCCTGCTGTGTAACAAACTCGAATTCAACAAGCAGATTTCTAGGCATTTGTTGAAGGATCCAGAAAATACGAACATACAAGTTAAGGATCTTTATCTTTGCAACCAGTCATTTGCCATCATTTTCCTCCTCTCTGCTTACATGTTTTAGTAGAACTGCCTGATTTTATGCCTTGCATAATATAGACAGGATAATTACCAAATGTCCCATATGTTGTGGGTCATTCCCACAGCTGCTGATGCTTAAACTCTTGTTTCCTCTCTCTCCCCATGAGCGGGCATCCTACCAAGTTTTGATGCACATAATAGATTGGGTAGAGAAAAAGAATTCCTTTTAAATAATAAAAAAGGAAAGAGGGGGAAAAAAACACCAAACTAAACAAAAAGAGAGAGTGGGATGTTTTGAACTACCAGAGCAAAACATTTTAATTGAGCTGACACATAAATCAGTCCAGAAAGTATCAAAGTCCCTCACGAGAAGGCAAGATTTACCCAGCTGTGAATTTGAGGGCTGGATGCTGAGGGCAGCCTGGAATCTGGAGCAGAGACAAGGAATGATACAAAGAGCTGCAGGAGAAGAGGGCTTATTTACAGGAGCCAGGACAAGCAGAGCATCCCTGCCGCTCTGATCCACGAGGAAACCACGGCAGGACTGTCAGTGAGTTTGACTGACACTGCTGGTCCCGAGGTGCAGAAATCCTGAGGCTCCCACGGCCTCATGCTTGGGGGAAGGTAACGAGAGCATTTTGTGAGCAAAGTAGGTCACGGCTCAGCAGGAGAGGCACGTTGTCACATCAAACCACCAAGATGCAGAGCTTCCAAGAGAGTTTCTTTTTATTTTATTTATTTATTTATTTTTAATCCCTGCAGTTATTTTGTTTAGCCAAGGATAATCTGTATTTTAAGGCAAACAAGGCTGTGGTAACCTATGGGTCACCTCATGGTTCCTGCAAGGGCTCCGTGGAAGAGGGAGGTGATTGCAGCGTCTCTGCCAGGAAAGATGGGGATTTGAGCGAGCTCAGTTGTCTGAACAATGCTCTGCCAACGAGCGAGGAAAATCGTATCAGAGAACAAAGGATGAGTCACGGAGAATTACTCGGTAAGAAACAGCAAGTCAACTTTCGCAGGGTTTGGGAGTGTCAATCTCTCCCTAAGTTACGTTTCGCTGCGGCATCAGCCAGGATGGAAACGAGACACGCAGCCACGAAAACACCCCGGCGTGGCAGGAGCGGAAAATTTCGGGTGGCGAAAAACCAACCCCAAACCCAGCAGCGTGTCGTGTTCCTGAGGGCTCGTGTGTGTGAACTCTGCTCGGTGAGCCCAGGAATCGTCCCCAGGAGCTTTGCCCGCTATCCCGTCAGGAACAAGAGAATAATGACAGGAATGATTGAGGCTGGATTTTGACACTCGAGCATACATAGAGTAGGTGTAGGGAAGATTACAGTTATGCACACAGATGGGAGAAGTAGATCACTGGAGAACAGAAGTGTGACAGTATTAAGACAGATAAAGTAATTTATTTTGTGGGAAACTATTACACAGTTGAGAGCTGTGGGGCTTTTTTTTTTTTTTTTTTTTTTTTTTTCCCCATCGGAGTGAAAAGGAGAGAATGTCTGATTTTATTCCACATGATCCACAAGATGTGTCATGTGCCTCTGGTGGAGTTAGAGACATGAAATGGTTTAGGGAGTGGGTGAACATTTGGATTTCTACCTGATTGACAACGTGCAAGTCAGGGAATTGGCTCAGCATCAATGAGGATCTCATTAATTTTGGCATTAAAGACTGTCAACACTGCAGGAAGAAAGTCATGTCACAGATTCAGAATCAAGACATTGCCCTATATTTAAAGCTTCAGCATTTAAATTAATAATAATTTCGTTAAACCTTCTGTCCTTCACACCAAGATAAGGTGTGCATAAAGCAGGACTGATTCCCGACACCTGAATGGTTTGTGTTCCGTGTGCTGAGGCCAAACCCTCCCTTACAGGAGCTTCAAGGAAATTAAAAGTCCAAATCTGAAATTTGACTCAAAAAGGACAGAAGAAAATAAATCTTTAAGGAGGAGAGGCAATTGGAGGCAGCTCAAAATTATTTCAGAAATTAACTGGCTTTGAAATAATCAGCAATGTTATTTAGGCACCAGGTAGGCAATTCTTTATTTTATAAAGTAAGAGTTTTAGGGGATGCTGAAAGTGGAGGGCAGAGTATAAAACATATGGTTTTTTTCCTGCTAATTTTCCATAACATTATCTGTAAAAGACATATAGAGAGTACAAAGGCACCAGAGCCTTTCAAAGCCTTTTGTGATTCTTCCTCCACACGTTAGAGGCATTAAGAGTTGAGCAAATCATCAAAAGAAATGTATGTGCCTAAATTCTCTTTGTTTCAGTAGCCTACATGTTTTCCCGAGGATCCAAGTCCAGAGACACCAGATGGCTGCTTTTCTCAGATATTTAGGCACCTACACATGCAAAGAGGTGCCCAGCAGTATTTTCAAGCATGTCCAAACACTTCATTCTCTAAATAACCATTAAAAAATTTGATGCAACGTTTTCATCCTACTTTTTTTTTTTTTTTAATTTTTTTTCTAAAATATCAAAGGTAAAAAATACTTCTGTAGAAAATTTGTCAGTAACTGAAGAGATGAGCCCTTTCTAAGCTCCAAAGTGGGGACCACACAGAGCTGGGATGTTGGAGTCAAATGCAGCACAAGACAGGGAAAAGGGATGGCAGCAGGCCTAGGAATAACCTGGCACTGGAGGAGTTAAAATCTGCAGTTGAAGCGAGATAAAAACCTGCAGCCAAATTTAGTTGTATTGCAACCGTGTGGTTAAACGTCTCTGGCACTCCCTCCTTTCCAGGGCTTCCCAAACCTGGATGGGGACACAAAAATACGCTTGGGAAGGGTGATTTTAACACATTCAGCTGAAGTTTTACCCTAGAAAAATTCAGCAAAGAGGTCTGAACCACAAGAAGAGAAGATGGAGGCAGCTCAGAGAGGAGAAGAGGAAAAGTATAAAGGCTGAACAAAAATACCAAATTTATCCCCCTCTTTCCATGGATGTGGATCTTGTCTAAGTGGATGCCAGCAGAGCTCTCTGTCAAACCAAACAGCCAGTGCTGGGTTCTATTAAGGAGGAATAGGGTGTTTACTTCAGTTCATAAAAAGAATATATGATAGGTTTTATCCTAGAGATACATTTTTTTTTTTAAGGTTTCCTCACACTTCAGCAAAGCAATTTACAGCAAAATACAAAGGAAGTTGTCTCGGGGAACAATTAGGGAGCTTTAAAATGCAACAAAAAGATACAGGGAAAAATCTCTTTGCTGTCATTGATAGTCTTGTCTCAAAGGGAATTAACAGAATTTTATGACTTTGATCTTCTAAAGAATGAGTTCCTTAACTTCATTAGTCATTTTGCTTCGGTTTCAGTGCAGATGCCACCAGAGAGAAAGCCCCAGCCTGTTAAAAGGGGCAATCCTCCTATATTTGTCACACTTGCCCTACTGAAGTTCCGTTCAAAAGTTCAGTTTAAAGGGATTTTGTGGCAGAAAATCCATCATAATTAATGAGCATTCATAATTAATGGCTGGCCTGATGTAACCTTTGAGAAGGATCACAGCCTTTTTTTCTTTATGATCTTAATGCAACAATTTCACATTGTGGGCACAACCTTTCTACTTAAAAACTTAGCAGTGGATTAAGTGATAGCAGGAATTAGATAATTCCATGATTAACCAAAGCTAAAAGCTCTTTACCTCACTGTTCTCAGAACTGTTCTGATCATAAATGAATTTTAATAACAATTACTGTACTGCACTCCTCACCAACATAGGTTGAGAACTAATTAAAATACAGCAGAGATGTATTTGCCTCCATCTAGGCAAGGAACACGGCTGAGAAACAACATCTCCTTCCATTATCTCCAAAGAACCATCACTTGCTTTCCTCTGCAGAGTTAAAAAAGTCAGCTGAAGTTTTACATGACTAAGGGGGCAAATCAGCTGCAAACATTTCTATTCTCTTTCTATTTCATGCATTTTTTGCTTTTATGAGCGCTGGTAGAGATGTGAACCAGATAATGTTGTTTTTCTCCGACTGATGCTGGGTTCTGTGTTGTCCAAATTTATTTTCCATGAAGCCATGTGGAAACCCAATCTGTTTGCTGCTCCAGCAGCAACAAGATTTTAGGTTGTTGAAATCACCCTTGGCACGTGCTGGTGGGTTTTCTCCCCGGGTGTGTTCACCAAGTTTCAGCCCATCTTTGCCGAGGGCATTTTATTTATTGATTTAGTACTTATTTATTTATTTACGCTTCCCTGGGGGGGGGAGGGTGCCTGGTGAGCCAAAACCTTGTGATGGAGCACTTCTCCAAGGCTCCCCAGAGCAAGGGCTGCTCCAGGAGGCTGCACTGCCACTCCAGGTGACAGCTGTGGGTGGATCCCTCGCCTTGATTAACAATAATTACGATTATCTCTCAGGCAATGAGAGCCAAGGACACGGAGCTGTCAGAGCTGCTCAAGAGGACGAAGGGGACTCTCAAGGTTAAGCTTTGCCACCCAAGGAGGTGAGCAAGAGTGGATTCCCCTCCTGTAGACGTTCTTGCACTCATGGATCTCTTTTCCCAATCCCTCCCTGGATTTTTCTCCCTTCTTCTGGTTTTCCACAGAGGTCTGACCAGCAACCTCCTCCAGGAAACAAGGAGAGGTTAATAAAATGCTCCTGGTTTTATGGGGAGACTTAGAAATCTGGATCCCCAGAAAAATGGACTGATTTCACCTGATTCAAGGCTGGGTCTGCTCCAGGCAGGGATGTTGTGTTTTTACTTAAATAATTAAATGGATCCAAAATATAATATATATCTAATTCTTCCCCAGGATTCAGACTCCACCACAGGACAAGGAATAACCAGGCACAAAACCCTGATGTACAGGTCTAGGAGCCTTTTTTCCTCCATTTTTGGGTGAATATCTTCAGTGAACAGTGAAAATTTTTCAGGTCAGCCCTGCTGTAAGAACAGAAACAGCAACTTTTCCCCCATCCTTGTGCACCTGCAGGTGGTTTGGGAGAGCAGAAAAATAGGGATGGTGTTGCTTTTCTCAATTAAGGATTTAATTAAAAAAAAAAAAAAAAGAAACAAATTCTTTCGTTCTGCCATCCTACAGATAACTTCTTGCAGTTTGTGAGAAAAACAAGAGTTCAGCTGATGGAAACCTTGGCTTTGCTGAGGACTGACCGTCCCCTGCCATGGGCAGACCACCTGCTTTCAGAGATGCTCTGGGTGTTTTAGAGAAGGTGTTTTAATCCTAACACAAAAAAGATCCTTGAGTTAAAACCAAACAATACGATTTGTTGAGTCAGACTGTTCCGAATGTCAAATTAGAAATCACAAAACTCCTTTTCTTCATCAAGCAGCACACAAACAATTAAAATCCCCAGTTCCCTGGCCCTGCTGGGGAACACTGTGTTCAATTTTACTCGCGTTTTTTTTTCACTGTCATAGGTGGAAATATGTCTTAATGCAGTAACCAACCACACTGAGAGACTGGTACTTCAATGGATGAAGGTTTAACTGTCCAGTGTCAATACCTTATTAACATTTCAGCTCCATCAGTCCCAGGTTTCACCTCCCTCTTCCACCCTGTTTTAGATGGTTCTCCAGTCTTTTTTTGTTATTTATTTTATTTTTATTTTTTTAACCACATCAGAGCATCCTGCCACCTTCCCTAATTAATCCTCTGGATCCCTGCAGGGTAAGGAAATATTATCAGATCTGTTTTTCAAACCAAGAAGGAGGTTGCATAATAAACATCTCGTTGCTCAGAACATGATCAGAGATCTCCAGGCCTGCAGGGAGGCAGGAGCACCCCTGGGCTATGACAGAAACTTCCCAGTGTATGCCCAGGTTTAATAGCTCACCTTATTACTTGGTGTTGACTCCCCTCAAAACTTGCAATTAGTATCAACCCTAAGAAAAATGAAGCAGAAATCGATAACCAGAGGAGGAAGAGGAGTCCCATCTCCCCAGCCTGTCATCTGCTGCCTGACAGACACAGCCACCACTTCCCACCACTGACAGGCCACTCCCAGGCTCCAGCAAGGGCGGGGAGGAAAAATTTCTGACACCAGCCAGGTGAGCTGGACGAGCAAGAAGCCCCAAATAAAGACAGTTTGTGATAATAAAAGGACCCTGTGAAGCTTCACGAGCAACCCTTGGCTCGTCCCAAACACCCAACGCTGGCAAAGTTAAGGTGGGGAGAAGGAGGGCGGTGCCAAGGGGTTCCTACCTGAGAGATAAACACTTCTTTGAAAGTGATGGGGACCCTCAAGCCCCTTCTGCTCTGAATTCCCTCCAAGGAAGCCAATGCTGTGGTTAAAGATGAAGTTTTACAGCAGACCAGTGGAACAGGCAGGGAGAGGGATACACGTGCAGGTGGGATGTGTTTGTGCAGCAGCCTGGAGAAAGACTCATTTTATTCCCTTTGAGAAGACACATGAATAGGAGACAAATGAAAAGCACAGCTTTCCACAGCCTCCCCAAATCAGCTTCTGATCCCCAGAGAGTCTATTCAGGACAGGACAAGTATTGCCTTTTATTCATATTGCAGGTTGGTAAGGGACTGCTGGCACCAAAAGCAAAATGTATTCAAGACTGAAACCTCACAGTGAGCTGGAACACTTCATCCTTTCTTCTCTTAACTCAGATTCAAGCCCCAGTAATTGGGGTTAAACACTGGGAACGCAGACACCGTGAACAGCACACACAGCCTGGTTAATGCACAGACCTGTCCCTGGATACACCTCCCTGGAGAGCAACAGGCTGGGCCAGAAACAGCCCCAGGAAGGGTTGTCCTGCTGCAGGGACAGGACTAACAGTCCTGAGCCAACACACCCAGGCAGCCCTCAGAGCACAGAACGTGCCTGTCCAAGTGCTGGCACACCCCTGTGAGTGGGTGAAGACTTTCTGTTCCCCCCCAGCCCATCACAGCATCTGTGTCCCCTCCTGCTCCCAGAGCTCACTTCACAAATCAGGGCTGTGTGCCTAGAAATCAGCTGAAGTGTAAAGGAGGGACCAAAGACAACCGTTCTCTACAATTACACCTGTTCCTTTTACCTCCCAAACGCCCTCCTGCCCGTGTTCTCCACGTGTGGCTGTGCTGGAGCTGCCTCCCCTGGAGCATCGCTGGGTGCCCACCCACACACTCCTGGCTGTGTGGAACTATCAGGCTGTGCTTTGCCTTCCCTGCTGCACAGAGAAAATGAGAGTTTTTGTCAGGACACGGGGATTCCACATATCTGCACACGAGGACTTTTCCCCGTGGGTGAAGCTCCTCTCCCTGCAAAAGCCCTTGGAAGCCACGTGGAGCTGCCCGGTGTGCTGGAGCGCTGATGGCAGGGGTAGGGGGCCTGGGATGCTCCCACAGACTGCCAGATTCATTTCCCTGCATCCACCTGAGCAGTGGCAAAGCTCAGTGGGATGGCAGGGGGTGTGGGATGCTTGCTCCCCATCCTGCAGTGGAACATTCCTCGATGAATCACGGCGCTCCTCGGCACCTAGAGAAGAACAAAGGATTTGGACACAGCACTGATCAAACGCACACAACTATGGAATCAGAGGATGTTTTGGGTTGGAAGGGACCTTAAGACCACCTAGTTCCAACCCCACTGCCTCAGACTTCTCTGGAAACCTCCTCAGTGCTTCAGCTGGTGCAAACATGTCCGGAGAAACCTAATGGTAGGAGTTAGTTTTAAATAGCACACTCAGGCTCTTCTGAAACAAAACGTTCCCAAGGCTTCTCTGCACTTGAGCCGATTTCTTCAGGCATCCTGCCCCATATTTAAGCACCAAAGGCAAGATCCCCACATTAGGTGTCTGGTGTGAAATTTTATGGCCCTGCACTTCAAAATGCAGCCCTTAATAACTGAATCTCAGGCACCTGGAAATCCGTATTTTCCTTTAGAGTGATTAAAAAAAAAAAAAAAAAGGAGAAAACAATCCCTGTATGTTATTTTCATTTCCTTCCCTTTTTTAAGGTTTTTAAGCTGCTTTTTTGCGGCACTGGAAAGTTCCAGCCCGTGATTTGTTGCGTTCTGGTGTGCTAATAGAAACATCCCCCTGACTGCTGCTCACTCTGCAGAGCAGGAGGATCGTAACACAGATTGTAAATGGTTGCATTACTGAGAAAGATAATGTTTCTTTGCACTTTCATTTCCCTGGGTTGATATTTATCGTGGTGGGGGTTGCGTAAGCGTAGGAGAGAGAGAGGGATCATGCATTATTTACCAGTCTGGAATGGGGGAAGGCTCCAGCCTTCCACAGAGTGCATGAGCACACAGCAGTTCCCACCTTGTGTCGGCCTGGGTGGTGGCTGAAGGATTCTAAGCAAATGTGATCGTCCTGCCAAGCCAGAGAGTGACAGCAGATGGGGCTGAGGGTCACAGCTCTGCTCTCCCTCCTTTCAGCTCTGGGTAGTTTATGGTATTATTTATTTCACACTATGACTAGACCAGAACTGCCACTGAATCACCACCACCATCGACAAACTCCTTAAGGTCCAACAGAGCTGAGACAAAATTTCTTGGCCTCGAATGCAGCTGAGAGAAGACAAACCCAGGAACAGGCAGGAGACAAACCCAGGAGCAGGCAGAAGAACAAACCCAGGAGCAGGCAGAAGCCCTTCCAGCCCCAGGATTGTCCCTGTGATGCCACCCCACTGATCCAGCTTCCCAGCACTCCAGGAAGTTGCAACACTCCGAGGTTTATTGTCCTTAAACTCCAGCCAGTGTCAGTGTTTGTCCCCACAGCGCTGCTGCCAGTGCACATAAAATCTGACAAAACAAGCCCATTAAGTGCTGGAAGCCTTGGGAAAGAATTTTTTTTTTTTAAAAAAGAAACAACAACAACAAAACTACTAAATAAGAAATAAGTTAATGAGGAAAAATTACAAGGAACTGAAGACTTTAAATGTTCTTCCAAATTAAGGAGAACAAAGGGAAAGGATCAGCTCTTATTTTTGCAATTAAGGTGTTATTTATGGCAATTTAGCTGTTTTGAGATTAAGCCTGGGTACAGTGCTGCAGAAAACACATCTGATTTACTCCCAAGGCTTCTCATCAGTTCCTATACGAGTTCCAGCCAGGCAGCCAAAAAAACAGGAGGAGTTCTGTGCTCTCAGAGCTCCCTGGCTGCTCCCTGGCGCCTGGAAAACACCCAGAGGATTTATCCCCACGGCGGGAGTCTGGACCAGGACCATCAGCAACAATCCTCAATTTCCAGCTCTGGCACTGGAGCTGAACTGCTGTATCTTTGGGGCAGAAAGCTTCCAAGAATGAGGGATAACACACGGGAGGAGCAAAAGGGAAACCTAAAGGTTCTGGTTCTATGTGCAACCTGCAGGTGAAGAGGAGGAGGCTCAGAGGGGTACCCTATGTTTGCAGGCACTGCCCTGGCAGAGCAAACAGCCCCTCTGCCCTCCCCCAGCAGCCAGGAAACCATCCCATACTCGTGGCTGTGCCATCCACCTCCAGGGACACCTCCAGCAGCTCAGGGGAACACTCCCCACAGGCTTGGGAGGGAGGTGAATGGTGCCAAGGAGCCCCTTCCTTCTCCACCTCTGCTCAGTTTGACTCAGATCATCCAGTGGAGCACCTTGGGATTGCCAAAAAGTCCACATTTCTGTGCAGAGAGAAAACACAACACTGGCTATGACATTCATGCATCTTCTGTAGTATTTCCCCCCCCCCATTACAGAGTTGGTAACACTTGCAGAGAACCTGCACCTGAATTAAGACCACCCACACTATTTGTAGGATTCAGCCCCAGATGCCTTCTGGCTTGTTTCTTTTTTCCCCACAGGCTATAAAAACAATAAAGAAAATAAATGAAAAAAAAAGGATGCAAAGTTTGGTTATGCTCAAAAGCAGCTCAGGGAGGACAGAGCTGAAGGTGGGATGGTGCTGGGAAGACACCCAGCCTCGTGGTGCTGCTGCTCACACACTCTCCCGTTCCAGAGACATGAAAGCAGACATTGCAACACGACAGTTGCAAACTCCAGCAGCTTTTTTATGGCTCTGTTGATTTTTCCAGCCCCCACGGCTGCCTGCCTGGGTATCCTGTTCTTTGAACCCCCACAGAGTAAATAAGAGCAAACCACTGTGGCTCTGCAGGCAGGAGATGTGTCCCCAGGAGGAGCACTGGGTATAGGCAGGGAAAGCTCCCCCTTCCAGCCAGCAAGAATTAGAGCTCTTGGGCTGAAAAAGGGGGGAAAGAGAAACAAAAATCAGGAAAACCTTCCTTAGAGGAAGATCCTGTGAATTGAAAGGCCCTTAAGACTTGGAGGTAAAGAGGCAGGTAATGGTTTTCCTGAGGATGGATGCAGGAGGACGTGAACAGGGATGTGACAGGGATGTGACAGCTTCCAACCACCCCAGCAGAGCTGCTGGAGGCACAAGGGGTTTAACTGGAGCACCTGGAGCTTGGCAGGACATGAGGAACACACTGGCCAGGGCCTCAGAGGGTGTGGAAGGGATTTGATTTGATTTGATTCAGATCCAACTGACCAGAAGATTTCTCTTCTCTTCATTCCCCCCTCTCTCCCAGTAGAAACTTTTATTATGTGAAGTGAAATGTTCATCCTCTGTTGGCTGCAATAGCTCATTCTGAGCAGCTTTAGTGTTTTCTGGGATCAGCCCCCCACTCCATGGGGCTGGAGATGGTGTTCCACCCTTCCCTCTGCCCAGTTATTCCTCTTTTTCCCTCCAGCTCTGTCCCCTGCCCCTTTTTCAAGTTGCAATGAGGTTAAAATAAGAGTATTAACGGCGCTTATCTGATGCATGGGAGATGTGCGAGGAGCTGGCAAGCAGCCAGCAGCTAATAGCAGCATAAAGCAATTTGCTGGGGAAAAAAAAAAGAATTAACATGCTAATTGTCAGGCTGGAGAGGGTGCTGGGGATCGTGGAGAAGGGGGAGAGGAAAAAAAGATATTGATTAGTCTAGATTTTAACAATAAAGGTCTGGGGAAGAAAGGGAGGTTTTGAGGGAATTTTCTTCTTTTTGTCCCATTCTCTGGTACCCTCCCCCAGCTCAAAACCTCCAGCCAGAGCCTCAGGCACTCACGGGAATTTATCCGAAGATCTCTTCCTTTTTAGCATCGTGTCACTGCCAGATGCACCACGGGCTGCGGAGCTGGTCGGCACCACCACGCACTTCTCCCCTTCCCCCGCGGAGGGAAGTGACACAGCGCTGGAGCTGCTGGAGGGGGGAAAGTCATGTTGGACAGAGCCCTGCGCGGTCCCACCTCGGAGCTGGGCTGAGCCGAGGGCAGAGAGGAGCTTTCCCAAGAACTGACGCTCTCCCGTTCCCAGGAAGCCTTTTTTTTTTTTTTTTTTTTTTTTTTGGTGTTTCTTTCTCTGAACAAAGGGACATTGCTCAATTATTATTATTATTTTTAAATTTATTTTTCTCAGAGCAGTTGAGAGGAACGCCTGCGAAGCTGAAGAGGAGGGCTCAGCCTCTTCCCACCAGCGCGCCGTTCTCTGGGATTAGGAAAGTCAACTGATGCTTCCCAGCGCCAGGATCTCAGCAGCACGGAGCCTCCCGAGGCAGGGAACCGCGACGGCAAATCCAGCCGGAGCTCCAGGCAGCAGCTGCCTCTCCCCGCGGATGCCACTTAACCCTGGATTTATGCGCGTCCCGCTCCCGAAATTCGGCTGGAAACCCACCGTGCCCGCCCTGCACGGGCACTGAGCGCTGCCAGCCCGAGCCGGGGCTCCTCTGCTGGAAGAGGCTCTCCCCAACCCCATGCGGGTTCCCGGCACATTCCAGGGGCTCCCGGCAGATTCCCGGAGCTCCCAGCACGTCCCGGCTGACCGGCAGATGAGCCAGAGCATCTCCCCAAAGGAGGCGTGCTGGGGGAACCAGGGCCAGGACACGAGGTACCTGTATGATTTCTGATTAATATTTCTGGATGAATGCCGTAAATATGAGCCGAGAAGATTTAAAAAGGAAACCACCGAGGCGCGCCAGTGAATTAATTTGCTTTTAGACAATATGTGGCTGGTTTGCAGCCCTTTGCCAGCAGGACCACTATTCCTTTCCTATGCCAAAGACTGACCGCGTTCGACTGAGCCCTCCTGCCTGACTTCTGCCGTGGAGGAAATTCGAGCAAGAACATGTATAGTGAATTGCTGAATTCAACCAGCGCCACTGAAGCTCACCTGATCATCCAGACCAACACTCCCTACCTGGGCAGCACCCCCAGACCCGTGAGCTCCTCCGCCCTTTACATGTCGACAGCCAGGGTGCTGAAGGAAGGGGAAATAAATAAGCCGGACCTGGTGACTTACATCATCCTCTTTTTCTTTCTGCTCCTGACCGTGACATTCATCGTGCTCTTCATAAACTGCCAGCTGAAAAACTCTTTCTTTGCCACCCTTCCTTACGACAGATCGCTCCGGGAGGCGAGGAGCCCGTGGAGGACACAGGCTGTGTGACACTCCCCGTTTCCAGCGGGAGCAGGCACCGGGATGCCGGTGCCACCAGGAGTTAGTGCCATGTGCCAGTGAACGGATGTGACCCCCGTTAGAGTAACGCGGGGGGGGGGGGGTGGAAAGGGAGGGAGGAGATGGCTGAAAAAGAAGCTGTCTGCAAATCCAAGTAGCTGTAAATAAAAAAAAGCTCTGTTGTGCAGAGAAGGCTTTAGCGAATTTATACGGTTTTGTCCAAAAAAAAAAAAAGTAAATGATCACCCCGTGATTCCAGACTAAGCTCTGTATGTATGCAAATGTCATCATCCACCCATTCACTGGCCATACGAGGACAATTGTATTAACAACAGTCTCTGATTTGGGCATCTGGTGGAGCTTGTTGCCCGTGTTTATGAAACCAGAGCATCAAACGGAGCAAACACAGTGTATTTACCTCCCAGCTCCACGCCGAGGAGATGAGTTTACTTTCCAGACTCGTTTCTCCCAACTGCTGCTGGAGCTGCACGGTGATGCCGTGGGAGGCCTGCCAGGCAGGGGGAAAAAAAATGAAAAACGTTTATTTAGACTCCTGATTGTCATTCTGTTGAGGGTGTTTTTGATGTTTGAATGCGTCATCCACCGAGTTTTAAGTCACCAGTCGTGTGAAACACTTAATACCTAAGGAATTGTCAACTCTCACAAGCTACAAAGGAAATTCTTTTGCCACGGTATGAAACCAGAATAATCAGGATGGGGGGGGAGGTGGGGAGGGAAAATGAATATTATTAATATCATGTGAAGTAATGGAAGGGGAGAGCAGAGTGCTCTGAGTTCAGCACACAAAGTGGGTAACTTAAAAAGCCATAAAACACAGCTTTGCAGGGATATTTGCTTTACTGCACAGCAGCCCCATTCCTTGCTCTTCATATAAATTAGAAGCAGGATTTATCAGTGTGGCAACAGCTTGACTCAACACCTCCATTTTAAATCATTAGAAATCTGACTTTGTTCTAAAAGCTTCTGCTTAACCCTGGCAGCTGACACGCTGGTTTATAGGGGCTGATTCCTCGTAAACCTGCAGTTACAGCACAGTTCCAGGTCAAGCTGCATGAACCCCAGAACACCATCTGTAATTCCCACAAACAGTGGGCAAAGGGCTTTTTTTTCCTTTTTTTTTTTTTTTTAAACTTTTTTTAATCCCAGTGTCTCAAAATACATCAGAATTGCAGCTGTTCAGAAACAACGAGTCCTAAACCCTATTTTACCTCCAGTTTGGGGTATTGGATCATCTGCCTGTGCAATGGGGTTCAAATGGTGTGAGATGCTGTGTCCCTAAATACATTCTTAACCTGCAGAGTGCAACAGAGGAGCTGTGTGTATATATATTTATATCTACAAAACTTATTTCATGCAGAAGAGGAGATTTTACAATGCAATTACACACCCAAGAGACTTGCACTCAAGCACAGAGACAAAATGTGTATATACAGGAGTCTATCTGCAAGCTTTTTTTTTTTTACACAGAAATTGCACAGTCAATAACAGTTCCATGTCATTGTCTTGGTTACCATGGTTTGTTTTGCTCAAGCTAAACTATTAAACAACAAGTTTTAAGTATTTTACTCTTTACAGGTGGCCAATATTTCCTCTGAACCAAATTTAACTGGTGTAATTCCAGGGAGTTACTCTAATGTAGAAAGCAAGAATAAATTCAAGTGTGTTTCTCTCAGCCCTTTTTGAATAAATCAAGTTTTATGAAATCAGGCATTTCTTATTCATTTCTAAGTAACAGGAGCTTGTTTTCAGCTCTCAGCCATAACGAGTTATGGGGCTAAGAATTTCTGCTGGCAAAAGGCTCAGAGCCTGACAGAGCACATGTTGTGTTGCACTCTCTGTTTAAATGTTCAAGAATAACAACTCTGGGATAATCCTATTTTTCTCCACAGGCTGATTGGAGTATTGGTTTTCTGGCAGAGCTTTTATGCCTGCCCTGTGCTGCTCTCATCAATATCCAGAATTATTCCTATTGCAGGAGAAATTCCATTGAGCGTGTTTATAATGACAGAATCCCAGAATGGTTTGGGTTGGGAGGGACCTTGGAGACCATCTCACCCCAACACCTTCCACTACCCCAGGTTGCTCCAACCTGGCCTTGAGCACTCCCAGGGATGGGGCAGCCCCAGCTTTTAACCCGTGTGTGAGACACCCCTACAGAAAACAGGTGACAAATTCTGTTCCAACAGGCTCAGAATTCAAGCTGACCAAAAAAAAAAAAAAAAAAAAAATCCCCTCTCCAACCTCCAGCCCACGAGAGGAACCCAGAGGCATTCCAGAGGCATTCCAGAAGCATTCCAGAGGCATTCCTTCACCTGCTGTGACCGGTCCATGATGTGCACAACACCTGCGGGGTCCCACATGGATCCTCCATCCCTTCTGTCCCCGACATAGCCACACCATTCCCTGTGTCCTGCAGCAAATCCCACTTTCTTCCCAGTGCCTTTCAGAAGAGCCTCCCCACTCTCGCAGCTGCCTCCCTGCTCCTGGGGCTGCTCCTCAGGGCACACCACAGGTCAGGAATCCCCTGGAACACAAAGGACGAGTAAAGCAGCAGAAATCTGGGACACCAGGCAGGGTGGCCCCAGTTCAGAGGAACTCTTGATGACAAGCTTTGCTGTCAGAAGCTGAGCAGCTCCTTCAACACTTTGAGGAGATCAGCACACTCAACATACACAGCGCTCTGCTGAGTCAGGACCTGCCTAGTAAATAAGGTCCTAACACTCCTCCTGGCCAGAGAAACAACCCATCGCTTCCCCCTGGAAACACCAAGACCTTTTGTATCTGATGCCACCCTTCCCAACACTGGTTTTGTTAACATTTTGGGGACCAAGCAGGACCCATCTTCTCACATTTCCTACTCTAGGTGGGCTTCTCTATGGGTATTTTTCCTCCTGCACTTCCCTTCCCCCCAAACAAAACGAGGAGCTGAGGGGGTTTTTATACCCCACCCCACATGGCCATCACAAGGGACACCTGGAAAGGACTCACCTGGAGGACTCACAAGTCAGTCAAAGTGCACAGCAAGGCAAAAGAATAAACCCTAAAAGCTAAATATTCCACGTCAGCAGAGTGTGGGCCAGACCTGATCCCAGGGGATGTGCTGGCCAAGGGAATCAGTTCTGCTGGGACAAGGCACAGTGTCCCAAACATTCTGCCTGTGGGACTGTTCTCCTACACCTTTAGAGAGCCAGGAGCTTTATCTACCTGACACTGGAAACCTTGGAAATGCTGGCAGATATATCACACTGAGAAGAGGGAAGGAAGAGAGGCTTGTTTTGTGTTGACAGCACATTTGTCTTTCGGAGGTTGTTTGGTTTAAATCCGTTAATCCGTAAAGTCTCCCAGAGAGCAAATTGCTGTCACATCTTCACAAGTTTTTTTCCTTCCTCTTTCCCTCATTTTTGCCCTCCTGGTAGCAACAAATTCCTCCCTGCAGGGCTGAGCATCTGCCCAGGCAGTGCACAAAGTACCACTGGTGAATTATCTTCATGGACACAACCTGTTCACTCCTAAGCTTGCACTCCTAGGTTTAACACACTGTATTTACCTCTCATTTCTCAGAGGAAACTTAAGGAGAATTCCTGCTAAAAAAAATCCTTCAGTTTGACTGTTCACCAGACACCTCAAATCTCAGCAAAGCTGGTCTCCATTTGACAGAAAAGAGCCCATTTTGTCTCTTTTGTGTCTGAAGTCGAAGTCACCCACACAGCTCGAAGCTGTCTGGAGAGGCTCGAGAGTTTGCTGACAGCAGTTTCTCTGCCTAAAACCCTTCAGAAAAATGAGACTTTGCAGGAGTGACTGAATTACACAGCACTTCTTATTTAGTCCTGGAAATAACTTCTGTCGCTGCAAACAACATGGTTATTTCTCAAAAAGAGAATGGGGGGAAAAGGTGTTTATAAGGAACAAAGAGCTGCTAATTTAAAAAGTTTGGGGGTTTTGTTTGTTTTTTGTTTTTTTTTTCTCTGTCTTATGGGAAAAAGGAGGAGTCCTGCAAGGAGCAGGAACACAGAATGGAGATGACCCACCCTTCCCAGCCATATACATTTAAGGAAAATACTGTAGCTAGTGATAAAAATTCTAGACAAAGGAGAATTTAACATGCTGTTTATATGATTTTCTATAGATTTGTGTCTTCATTTCTCACGTGAAAGTGAAGACTTTCAGTATTTTTAACAGAGATGTCCCCCCAGAAGGGCTCACTGTGGGACTGGTCACCAGCAACTGCTTGTCCTGGGTCAGGTGTGACCGTCACACTTGGGACACTCTCGGGATTTGGCTTCTTGCCATCCTTAGTAATTGCAGACTTACCTTCAGGGTCAGAGAACAGGAGGATTGAGAGAATCCCAAGCCAGAGCTTCCCTTGGATTTGGACTCAACCATAGGTGAAGAACGTTGCTTAGAGAAATACGTGAACCTGTGGCCCTACAAGGCAGGTAAGAACAAGGGGATGTTCAAAAAGGACCTGCTGAAACCACCTGGAAATTGTAAAGCCCTGCAGCACCTGCCACGTGGGTATTGCACGGGTTTGGCTGCCTTCCATTGAGGTTTGCTCCCTCTTTTCATGGAAATGTACCACTGGAATTCCATCAGCTGGAGGCCTCTCCTTCAGTATCTTGTGACAGTGTGGATGGACTTTGGAGACCTCTCAGGATGTTTTTAGAGGAAAATGCTGCTAAATATAGAAATATAGGGCAAAGCAAGAGCCAGACTGCCTGTTTCAGCCTATCCACGATGAATGGCTGGCACAGAGTCAGGTCTGACTCCTGCTGTTCCCACAGCACAACGGGAAGCCCCGAGATTTCAGGTTCCAAGGGAAAGCAGAGCCAGCACCATCCCTGAGTGTGGTCCAACGGCTTGTTAATGCTGGCAGCGTCTGAAACGCAGGCCCTACAATCCCACAGGCCCAAAGGCTGCATTTGGCATGTTAAAGGAGTGAGGATTTCCACACCAAGGGCACAGTTTGGGAGAGGCCTTTGGAGAGAGGCTGATTCAGTGCACTGACTTCACCCCCCAAGCACCAGTGGCCCCTGACCAGAGCATCAGTAGCAAAAGGAATGTCCCAAATTTTCCAATTCTCTGTGAAGCTGTTTTCCCAGAGGAATAGGATTTCCTGGGGAATGAGAGAAGGAAGCACTCCAGGACAAGAAAGGAAGATGACTCTTGGCACAGGACACCCAATGCTGAATTACTTTAAATGCCAGGGGGATATTTGGGTTTTTTTATGAGCAGAAGTAGCCTCTGACTCATTTAACAATGTAGGTTGGAGAGGGGTTGGAAAAGGGCTATTTTACCCAAAAGCTTTTTTTTTTTTACCTCTGAAAAAACCCTATGAATGAAGAATTTCATAGGTGATTTTCACTACTCACAGAGTTGCTACTAAACCTCTACATTCCCCAGCAAGATTAGCAAAAACCTCTTCATTTCTATAAAACAGTGACAACATTTAATAATCAAGGGGTTTTTGTTTGCTTGCTTTTTACTTGCAGAGAAAACTACTGATGAAAGTCCACTGGAAAGCCAACAAGCCACTGCAACACTTATTTTGAAATCTTGCTCACAAATTAGTCTGTTATTCAGGTTACATTGTCCTAGGAAATCTTCTGGGGATTTTTACATGGCAATCATTGCTTTGGAAGCAAATCCATCCAAACAGTACTGGGGATACTGATACAAAACAGCAGCAAAAGATAAATTAAGAAAATAAATTATTACCTGAGTGATTGGATCCTCATATTCAGAGGGAAAAAAAAAGCTCATTACTGAGAAAATGAGAGAATTTAAGAGTATTACTGCAGGTGGCCAAATTAAATCCCAAAGCAGGAAGCCCAGACCAGCTGAAGTTGTATCAACACTTTC
This sequence comes from Empidonax traillii, assembly GCF_003031625.1. Classification (NCBI taxonomy): domain Eukaryota; kingdom Metazoa; phylum Chordata; class Aves; order Passeriformes; family Tyrannidae; genus Empidonax; species Empidonax traillii. Next base: position 74,223 of record NW_020956291.1, on the reverse strand, counting down.
ATTTCAGTTTTATACTAAACAAATCATCTCTCACTGTGGAATTGGGATTCAGTGGTTTTGTACTCATGCTGCCAAAAAAAAAAAAAAAAAAGATATTTAATAAATGCAAACCCCTAATTACTTTTCAACCTCTATTTCTGCACTATCTTGGCAAACAAGGGAAAAGTTTTCTCCCCCTCAATCTTAAAAGACAAGCCAATATACAGCTCACTAAACTGCTTTGTAAATTTACAATTTAATGTTAAAAGTCCTTGAGTTTCATGAGATCTTTGCACAGCCTTCACTGCCATTGCTCTGCAGTTCAAAGCTTGGCACATTCAGACATGATGGGTTGTTACAAAATATTATGGTTAAAAAAATGCCCAAACACCCCCAACATATTCATCAAGTTGTTGCTGAAGTCTTACAGATAAACATTTGTTTGTACAGCCAAAATAATTGGTAGAAATACTAAGAAATGGATACAGTTTGGGCTGGCTGCATTCTACAAGAACAACTCTTAAGAAGGCGATGAAATAATTTAGTCTCTGCTTCCCAAGCAGCTTTGGCATTACCAAAAAGCTCCAGAGAAGCAGTTTAAAATATCAAGATCACTCCTTTGTATAAGGAGTTCTGTGTACATGGAGAGGCATCAGCAGCAGGAGTTCCAAGTGATAAATTAACCTTTGGGAAACACTTGAGACATCCTGAGTTACAGATAAATAAAACCAATAAACTCTGGTGGGTTTTTTGTTTCGTTTATTGAAATATGAGCAGCAGTATGCAAAAAATATCTTTAAAAACATAACATAGCAAAAACCTAATCATTTTAAAATTAACAAAATAAAAAGATGTTTAGAGTTAAATGAAAAAAAAAACAAAACAAAACAAAACAACAAACCTCATTGCTAGAACTGTGTTTCCTACAATGTAAACAAAAGCATAAAGGTTATGCTTGCAACGAACACAGAAGCAGGTTTATGGAGCAGCACAAAAAAGCAACACATTGTTGTAAATCTGATGGTTTGGTCTATTGATTTGAATTCAGAATGGGAAACCTTCCTAAACAGAAACTTCACAATGACAGAAAAAAAAAAAAGATAGTCACGTTTGCTTCTTGAAGCAAAACATTCAGAAAATGTTTTGGTTTTTGGTTTGTTTGTTTTTCTAGAAACCATCATTAGCAATTTGAGCAAGTAAAACAACACCCTGAAAAAATAATTATTTCAGACTAGGGAGGAAGCCTGACACACGTGAATGTCCTCTAGAGTTACAGTGCAAGGGTCCAAGTTAAATCTTACACCCAACAATTGACAACTTTTACATTTTAATACTGTGGGGGAAAAAAAAAAACCACCGAATTGTAACAGCAGTTACATCGTTGTTTTGCCTGCTGGGCTGTTCTGGTAATTTTGTCTCTCATCAGTCACACTAGAAAATGGTCTTTTGGTCCATGTCAGCCCTCCCAGCCCAGCGCAGTGAATGGGTGTCAGGTAAAAGCACTGATTGACTGCCAGCTCTGAGGCGCCCAAGGAGCAACATCCAGGCTGTTATCCCAGGGGCTGCAGAAGCCAGCCCAGCAAGGATTGGTGTCAGGCTCTGCTGGTGCTGCCAAAGCTGCCAGTCAATGCTGTGGTTGGTGCAAAGGAGATGCCCAAAAAGAAGAAAATACGCTAAAAAAGCCAAATCAGTTTTCACTGAAGGGTAACAATCCAAGCTGGGCTACACTGGAAAGGCTCCTTCTTCCACTACCGCTCTGCTGGCTGATTTAATTTCTCCATCTGGATAAAGAAGGGATTTATACACGGGATGCTGCACCAGGAGCAGCACTCCCTGCTCTCCCTGTACTTGACACATCATGAGGGTCAAAAAACTCTCCATCCAATCCATCTGTGCACCGATATCTCATTTTCTATCAGCAGCACAGATGAACTAAAACCGGATTAGGAACACCATGAACCAATTTGCTCACTAGAAAGCACCCAAAAAGTTCTGCTTAAAAGGAAGAGAGAAGTAGAAGGCAAACAAATCTTCCTGGGTTTGCTCCTGCTCCTGCCTTGCCAAACCAGAAGTCACAAGGATATCCCAGCATTGCAGATATTACAGCTGCAGAACATGGACACAAGCAGGAAAAAAAATGCCAGAGCACTTCAGCACTTAATGACAGCATCAGAAGTGGGTTAACTGGATATTATTGCAGAAATTATGGTTCAGTGCACAGGCAGCCAATCTAACCACGACACCAGCACCAAGCACCAGCTCTGGCTCACAAACACCCACCTCAGCACCCATTCTTGAGTCACTCAGTTGGCCACAGAGAAGCACACAAGTGAACAGAAATGAAGCCAGGTGAAAAACATCTTGGATAAAGTAAAATCTTGTACCTACAATTGCAACCTTTCCTTAATTCAACGTGCCATGGCGTTTATTACAAAAGCTAGTCAAGAAAAATAATACTCTGTAGTGTCAAATATACATATTCAGCTACTTGATAAAAGTCAGGCCCCGAGGAGAGGACAACAGAAGCTGGATCCTGTGGCCAACTGACTTGGCATCTTATTCAATCAAAAGAACTGTCTGTGGGTTGCAGCTCCAAAGAATGAAAGAGAAGACCCCAAAGGTAAACAGCAATTAATGTTCCTCCCCTTCTCCTGAAGATGCACTTGTTGGTTTTTAAACACACTTGAGAAACCGTTTAAAAAACCCCAAAACACTAAAAAAAAAACCCCACAAAACTCCCCAAACACCAAGTAATACAGAAATTCCTGTACAAGAGAACATCAGGGTTCTGCAGAAGTGTTACAGTTTATTCCTTTAAGGCATTTCATAAGAAACATTTTAAGGACACGTAAACAATTCGAATCCTTGAAGATCATTTGTTACGCAGGTACCATACGACGCATGATTTGTCATTCAACAGAAGACACAAGAACTTGTGTAAGCAATCAATGTCTCAGGGTTGCAGTCATTAACCGCAACACATCTTCCAATAATTATTTGCATATTAAAGTTTTCAGCCTCTCCTCCCAACACTGAACCCTTTGCTGAAGAGGTATTCAGGAAAGAGAAAAAGGGAAGGCGAGAAGTTAAAAAATACAAGAGGTTTTTTCTGCATGCAAAGAGATTTTGTATATAATTCACTTTTAATTCTCTTAGAGTATTTCTTTCAGCCTCCTTTTTTATTACAAAAAGGGGGGGAAATATGCATAAGTTATTTAACTGATTTCCTTTAGCGTTTAGTACAGTGTTTAAATTCTCCACCAAAGCTCGCTGGTGCAAACTTCCCGAAGTTCACCAAGGTGGGCAATCCCAGACACACCTACAGGTTGGGTGGAGAAGGGATATGGTGTAGCCCTGGGAGAAGGACTTCGGGGTGATGGCTGATGCCAAAGTCCCCATGAGGCAGCAGTGACTGTTCACAGCCCAGAAACCAACGGGCTCCTGGATCCTGGGCCAAGGGAGGGGATTCTCCCACTCTGCTCTGCCCTTGTGAGGCCCCACCTGGAGCACTGGCAACAGTTCTGGTGTTCCCAGCCTAAGGACATGGAACTGCTGGAGCAAGTGCAGAGGAGGCCACAGTGTTGATGAGGGGACTGGAACACCTCCCCTGTGGTGGCTGAGAAAGCTGCAGGGGAGAAGGTTGTGAGGGGACCTCACAGCACCTCCCAGTGTCTGAAGGGGCCTCAGGGAACAGGAGAGGGACTCGCTGTCAGGAACTGCAGTGCCAGGACAGGGAGTTATGGGCACAAACTGTCAGGAAGAAATTTTTCCTGTGAGGGTGGTGAGGCACTGGCACAGGTTGCCCAGGGAGGCTGTGGCTGCCCCATCCCCTGCAGTGTTCAAAGCCAGGTTGGGTAAGGCCTCGAGTGATCTGTTCTAGAGGGAGGTGTCCCTGGGGTTGGCACTAGATGATCCTGGAGGTCCATTCCAACCCCTCAGCATTCTGTGATTCCTTCCACGTGAGGAATTTCATCACCATATTAATGCTATCCTTCAATCCCACAACTACAGTGACAAGTCTTGTGACTGAACCCCTGCCAAGAGGGCCAGGAGTGAGACCACCCCTTCAATGCAAGCTACAAATGAGGGATTTCCTTTTGGTCATTACCAACAGGTCTGTATTAAATTACCTGGAAGTAAAAGCTTCTGCATTCAGTAATTCATTTTTTAAGCCACTCACAGTCTTCAAAGAGACTCAACCTCATACTGAAAGTGAATTAAATACAGTGTAATCACTAATACTGTGTAATGTCTACTGAGAGATTAAAAAGGCCTACACAGATCAATTCCAGACAGGTAAAATAAAGAGCTAGAACACCAAAAAGAAAACAAAAAAACTTATTCCTTCCAAAAAGTAGTAAGCACTGCCATTTACAAATAGTAGTGTTTATGTTAAAAAAGAGAAGGGTACCTAAAAAGAGATAGCCTTGGCAACCAAATCCAAACTGCATGAGTGTAAATCAAAGCAAAACAAGAATTACTACTCCAGAAATGTGCAAGATGTTTACCTTGTATCAATTACTATTTTAAATGGTGGTTAAGAGAGATATTACAAAACCAAAGTGGGAAAAGGCTAAGAACTGCTATTCTGCATTAATATACAGTGTGTTTATGACAGCATTTTCCAATAGAAAATACAAGTGTTTTTACACCACTCCAATATTTGTAAAAAGTATATTCATGTGTACACTTAAAAAAATCACATTGTTCAATCTGAGGCAAATTAGCCATAATAAAGTCTAATTTTGCTTATGAGACAGATGTCAACCTTAAGATGTTTAAAACACTATGCTAAAAATACAGCTTGCAAGCTGGAGCTGCACAATGTTCAAACAGTTTCATAAACATTAAAAAAAAAAAAAATCCCAAACTATGATATGTATTTATTTTCTGAAGTCAGTCTTCATAATTCTTTGTCCCTACAGGACAAAAAGGTTTTCCAGTTAAGACATATGTCTGTTTAAGTTCTAGGGGAAGGAGGGGAAAAGTGTTCTGAATTTCTCAATAGACTATTTTTTCCCTTAGGGCTCAACTGTCACTTAAGCATCACAAGAACAATTTGAAATGTAAAACTGATTAGCTATACACAATGGAATTGGTCACAGAGGGATTTAAAAAAAAAAAAACAAAAACAATTAAACCATAAGATCCATTCTCCATATAGCTCACAGTATCCACTGGAAGTCGCTCTAGAATTAGAATAAGTTCGCTAAAAATAAGGCTGGAGATAGAATGTCAGCACTATGAGACAGATGAGATGGGATTAAGAGGAGAGCCCATTTGTGTAAGTACTTTATCCAGCCACTGGAGGGGCCCGTGAAGGTGAATTTCTATCCAGCATGGGGTGCTCGTGACGTCCTGCCGGTGGTACTCGGCTCCCCAGCCCTGCGAGGGGGAACACAAGTTAAAACAACACTAACAAGAAGCAGGGAATCATGATCTAAGATACTTATCTGAAGGTAATTCACAATAATTCACAATCTAGGAACACTTCTTATCTAAAGGAAGAAAGCTGAGGCTGGGGAGGAGCAGGAGGGAAGGTCTCCAGGGAGCCTGCAGTGACCACAGGAGCTCTCTGCTCACTCCAGGAGGGTTCCTGCCACGGCCACATCTCTCTCCTGCCTCCACCTCCTGCTCCCTCATCCTCCACACTCTCAAACTGGGCAGTGTTTATCATCACTGACAAAATCAATATGACAGTTTTTGGACAAGGTGCAGAAAAACCCCTGGACTCCACACTAAATCTGAGATGGACAGTCTCTTCACTCAGCAATGCTGAGGAAACTCCTGGGAGACAACAGCACAGCTTGACTTCATAAACTCAAATCAAGCCTTTTCTCCATAATCATTTTTTTAAAATAATATTAATCAATTGGAAGGAGTTGAATATTTTCTGCAATCAATTCTATTCCTTTCTACTCCCTGTCTTTTAATGGACTTGTTATTCACTTTGTTCCTTCAAATTTCAAGCATGAGCCCAAATCTTCTTTAATAAAATTACAGCAACCACAATGATTAAATCCCTGTCCTGGATACTAAAGTAATTAAATACACAGCCAACATTCAATACAGCACAATCTGTGCTTTTCCTTTCTTGCATTGATTTCCCTCTCCCCAAATTAAGCATTTGCAATGTACTGATCATTGAAAAGACCCACATCAGGTCAGAATAGCTTTGCTACAGTGCTGATGGAATTTCCTACTAAACACCCAAACCCACAATAAACTTAAAATGCCCTCAAAATAACTTACCTTTACAAAACTCATTCGAATGGTGCACATTTTGGTGAGCTCATATACTGCTTCAAATCCATGGTTGACAGACTGGGCTAAAAGCTGAGCAAACTCCTGATTGTTAAATATTTTCAGACTGCACCCACTGGGAATCTTGCACACGGTTGTTGGATGAAAGCCATGGTGGTAGTTGCAGTTCCTGCTCTGTACAAATATGCTGCTGTCACTCAAACACTCAGCATAGACTTCTCCACCAACATAGTAGAGGTGAACTCCTTGAAAACAACGATAAAAACGTTGCAAATGAGTTTGTTGCCTCTGATTTTGAGGTGGTTGTAGTAAATAAATCCTTTTTTTTTTTTTTTGAAGTAAACTTTCTGCCTGAGCTTCTCAGAAAAGCTCCTTTGCTCACACTATAATATACTTTCTCATTTCAAAATACAGTAAGCTCCTGATACACCAGCCACTAGATGTCCTTCTCTGACCAGTTACAGAATAGAAGGAAACAGCTACTGCCTTTTCTTCTTTCAACTGTTATTTCAAGCTATTTTTCTAGAGAATTTATGTGCCTTTTAAAACTCTAGTTTTATAAAACTGGTAGCTTCTGCCTATGGCAATTCCAAGAGAAATGAGTGTGTCCTGGGAGAAGGGTCAGACATAAATGAGAAAGTACATCCATGCTCTGATTTTCACAGCTTTTTATCAGGCCAAAGGAGAGGCAAGTCCAATTAGTTTCCAACTTAATTACCATCAGGCTTTCCAGACCTTAAAAATCAACAAAGCCTCTGGATTCAGCTATGCCCATTAACGTTTCCTTTCATGTTTTGAAGCCTATACAACACTATTACTAACTAAAAATCAGTATATAAAAGCTGCTGATCCTTTCAGGGTCCAAACACAGATTTTTGCCTTCCTTTCCCCCCCCACGACTGCTGGGTGGGATAGAGTTCTCTTTCAAACAAAAGCCATAAATAAGTAGTATTTTATCCCCAAACAGTCTTAACTGTTGTCAGAACAACTACCACAAAGCAAAGTTTAAGTTCCATAATTTCTGTTAGAGATGTAGACATTTTAAAGATCGTGCTGATGGATCCTGGTTACACTCCTGACCTTGGGAAGATGCACAGGATTTCTCTGCCAACACCACTGAAAGGGGTGAGCCCAAACAAAAGAACCTGATAAACCACCCACACCCCAGGAATCAGCTGTTCTCCTTTATAACAGGGTTTTATTTACACATTTTCTTGGATAACTGCATTGCAGAGCCAAGTTTCCAACCCATATCAATAGAACTCGTGGTCTCCAAATTATCTGCAAAATTCTGCCATATTTATAGAAGTTTCTAATTTAAAAAGCCTGTTAAGGGACAGGATGAATTTTCATCAAGCAGAACTCAAGACCAACTTTACCAAATGATCTCAGATGGTAAAGAGGCCTCTAAATCCGTGCAAGAGAAACAGGGTTCTCTCCTCAGGACTGACTTGGTCACAAAAGAGAAGATATTCAGAAAAGCAGCACTGCAATTTAAGATAATCCAAGCACATTCCATCCCAGATGAAAACTGTGCATCTCTGTGTGCTATCAGCCAAACAGCACAGGAAAACTAGAAGATCTTGCAAAACCTGCTGTCTCCAGGAATCCCTCCCACACACAAACACACCCCATGGATTCACTCAGACAAATGAGCCCTTGCAGTTTTGCATTAGCACTTCAAAGTCCTGCTGCCAACTCACCAAGATACTTGAACACAGACAGCAGGTAATACCTTGCAACAACAAAATAAAACGATCTTTGATATACTACACGGTGGGATGAAGAATTTGTTTTAAGAAGGAGATAGAATGTAGGCTATCAGGAGTCCTGCAGTGTGTCTTGGTGCTGAAACACAACAGCTCTACACACAGATTGTCACAGGGGCTTGTTTGTTGGGGCAAAGGATAATCCTGTTTGGTAAGGAAGGGGTAAAACTGAGTCTTTTAAATCAGTGCCAAAGAAAAACGTCTGCAATTCCTGACTAATTAGAATTAAACCATGCCTAAAGAAGTTGTCTTCTGATTCTGCAGAGGCAGATAATGTATCAGATCTCAGATTCCCTCTGGAACTCTCATCTGAGAGCAACCCCTGCTGCAGTGGAGAGAGGGTGCAACAAACTCAAGGCCTGGGGTTCTCAAGCCAAGCTTTACCTTTCCCGATGTGCCGCCGAGTGTTCTCGATGGTCGAGTTGCGGTTTACGTTGGAGAGCAGACCTAAGCAGAACCTGTTTTTGTTGTTGGAGGGATCTGTAAACCCATCTACCAAGACACTTGTGGAAGATGCATGAAAGGCCTCCCCAACACGATTATTTAACTCATAATACACGATGGAACACCAGTGTTTGGGTTCTTCGTAGGCAACGGGCTGGACATCTGAAAAGCAGCAAACAGAAAGAGGAGTTTGCCTCCCAAAACACCACCAGGCAAGTGAGAGCTCAGCTGGCACTTAGGATGGGCAAGGAGTACCCTGATTAACATCTTCGTGATTTTTATCTTCATGTATTTTAGCTAGTCTGCTGATTTTACAATCATTTCCCAATTTTAAGCCTGACAATAAATAAAAACCCCCCTACACACGTACAAAAGCACTGTGATAGCAGGTGAGACACGATTCTCCTGCCACTTTTAAAAATCTGCTATAATGGGTATTTTGGGACTCAAATTTTCAGAGCCTTAGTTCATATGTAATTCCATAAACAGTCAAAGGTAGCAGAAAAGAAATGAAAGAATTCAACTTGTTGAAAGGCCCACTGTTGCACCTGAGGCTTTGAAAACAAGAGATGAAAATAAGCCGGGCAAGTTTTGTTTCTCAGTTTTCTCTGCTACAGCCCCACTTTGCCTTGGAGGACCTACCAGCAAGATTTACTGGCCCATTTGAAGTTATTCATTCAGTTTGGTGCCAAAGTATGCAATTTTACACCAGACCCCACAACTTACCTCTGGTAGATATATTTGGCATGATTTGAGGGATCATTGTATTGCTTGTGTCCATAGACTGGGAATTATCCTGCCCCATTTGATCATCAGGGGGCATATAGGCAGGAGGTGGAGTATCAGCTACAGGGATGAAAAAAATAAGAATAAACTTCAACAATTTAGAATATTTGTTCATTCTACTGTTGTAAACATACAAAAAAAAAAACTTGTCTTGAACAAGAGATGTTAAAAAATTTGGATCCGTTTTCAAAGTGCTCTGAAAACAGCCAGCCAAGAGATAACCCCTGACTGGGACACTCTTTTGGGGGAACTGAGTAATTAGAAAGAACAAAGATGAGGCCACTGAGCTTTTGGAAAACAAAATCATTAATTGATTAACTTCTTATTATAAACCACACCAACAGCCAGACAATCAGTAAGACTTCTTTCCTTTGCCCCTTTTGTTTTTCCCTTTTCTCACCTAAATCACTTAAAGTGAACTAATTTAGTCCAATCTGTTCCTAAGAACGATTTGTGACTTTTTTCCAGTTAAACACCACTGGATTCAAACACATCAAGAAATTTCTTGCTCTGCCTCTTACATCTGCTTTCATTTCATTGCTAGACATTCTTGTAAAGTATGTATCAGTTGTTCTACACTGAAGCTGTGCAAAATAATTCACCACTGTTATATCCACAACAAAAAACATTTGGAAAAATAAAACTGTAATAATTAACTCTGACCAGTGGCAAAAGTGGGAAGAAAGACCCCTGAAATACAAACTGAAAAAGCAATTTCTTGCAAGTATCACAAATTCTGAGGTAATAAGTCACAAGAGCGCGTGATATTTTAATTATATTTATTAAACTGACAGGCTGGACTTACCTGGGAGCTGAAAGGGACTGGATGGTCCCGAGCTGGCTGGGGAGCTGGGGTAAGTGCTGCTGGCTGGGGAAGGGGGGTAGGGGCTGTTTGGGGAGATGGAGAATGGAGTGTTGTTGGGCTGCTGGAAGGAGTCAGGGAACGTGGCGTTGTGGGGCATGTGGGGCTCGTTGTGGCTGAGGTTCCTGAACTGAACGAGGAGGCTGTGCTGGGGGTTGAATTCACTGTGGCGAGGCACTAACACTGGAGGTAGAACTGGAACAGACACAGAGAAAAAACCAGGTAAATTCAGAGGAAAAAATGAGCTAGAAGGAGATACAAATAATGTGCTGTTCTGCTCACTGTGGTAATTCAACACTAGTGGGGTGGAAAGAGGAGCAGGGGGTTAACCTGACATGCCTTTAGTTTTTACATTATGCTTCATGGAAGACTCGAACTTTACTCTTGCAAAAATCACAAAAACACACATCTATCTCACGCAAGTGGAAGATGACCTTTCTTTTCAAGAACAAGAAACCAACAAAACAAACCATGTGGTACCTAGTGAAGTACTGATGCAGAAGTGCAAAACTCACTGTCTGTGTGCATGAGCAAACCAGTGAAAATGGAAATACAGCCTTTATTACCCCAGTCAAACTACACAGTTACATATCGTCCCTTTCACTGAAGACAAAATTTATACTGCAACATAAAAGTATTACTAAGCTGGAGTTTTAACTTTTAAACCCAGGGCTGCTGCAGTCTGGAATTCCAGTGCTGCAGTTTGAGCACTGCAGTTTGCAGTGGAGTTAAAACCACTCCGTGGAACAACAGAAGCAACTTTTCACTCCGCTGTCCACAGCAACATCCTTCACGTTTCCCAACCCTCCTCCCCTTCTCCCACGGCAGAACTCCTGAACAGCAGGCTTGTTACCTGACACAAATTTGGTACAAACCTTGCTCTGATCACCACTCTTGGCTCTATTCATCTCTGCTCATTGGAATTCAAGTGGGGAGCGCTACCATCCAAGAATTTTATTTCTTTTTTTTTTTAATCTCCTCAAGTCATGTCACTCACTAATTAAATAGTAAAAGAACTTCACCAACCTCCTTGCAAGGACTGAGATTTTTAAACAAGTTTGTCAAAGAAAATGAAGTCTTTTTATCACTGCTTTCTATTTTGCTACTGATGAGGACTTTGCTACTAACTTTAAGGGTAGCAGGCTGAAGAGATCTAAGGGGAAAATGTGATTAATCACAAAGAATGGACAACACACCTCCCCAAAACCACACCAGTAATGTACCCTTGGAACTTCCAAACTCCCTCATGCCCCAGTTTTAATCAGTTCCACAGGACTGGAAGAGGGAGGGGACAGTAAGCTGTTAGAGAAGATTTTGTGCAGCTGTAAGTCAGTAATTTTCCAAATACCTGGGCTCTCCACCCTCTTGTAGTGGTATGGATTGATGCAGACTTCCTTCTGTTTAGATCCAAAAGGAAACTCACAAATATCCAAGGGCTTCAGCTCGTGGTGGCTCTGGAGGTCGGGCCAGCGCCAGACTCGGCAGTAAATGACGTGGGGAAGGCCCTTCCTGTGGGACACCTGGAGCCGCCCGTCCAGGGAGCGCGGGATGGTCACGCACTTGCTGGGCTGGCCTGGGCTGCTCAGGGCTTTCTCCAGCTCTTCCATAGCACCCTTTTTCTTTTTCAGCTTTTTAACCAAAGCATCAACAGCTTTTTCTGCCCATTTTTCCTCTTCATCTCCTTGTTTCCAGCCCAACAGACGCTTTACAGCTGGGCTAGTAAAGGAGAACAAACTGGCCATTGACGTCATTGGACACAAAGTCTTCAAAAGGTTTGGTGGGGTTTGTCTGCTGGGGTTTCCTTTGTTTTTCCCAAATAATTGTCAGGGTATACCCAAGGCAGTTATTGCCCCTGCTGAGCTGTGTTATTTCTTGGAGGCTGCCAAATGAGCATAGAGACCTCGGCGATGAAGTCCTCACATCAAAAATGGGGATCAATTCCTCCAATTTAGTTCTGTTGAAAAGATAAGTTAACAAGGAATTAGAAAACAAGGAAAACAAAAAGGCAGATAGTAAAAGACTCTCTGTTTCAACACTGAACCTGATTTTGTTTCAAAACAAAAACCCAGAAGTACTAGGACCTCACTCCCAAAAAAGATCAGAGTCTCCAATTCTTACATTAATGATTAGTGGGAAAAGGGACCAACAAGGGTGAGAGGGACAGTACAGCTCATGTTAATGTTCCTTAAATCCATGACTTTCCTCTAGAAGGCAGGCTGGAGGAATATGCTGTAAAACTACCAGTATATCCCTGCCATGCTGCCTCACTAAAGGACTGAACTTGCTATGCAGGAACGGGAAAGAGGGAGGGTGGAACCAGCAGTTCCAAGGCCAGCAGTGCATTCTCAAATGGAGAAAATCCATTTTCTCAAATGGAGAAAATCTCCCAAAAGGAGAAAATCCTTTTTTTTCCTGCTTTAACCCTAATTAGTTACCTCATGGTTTTGAACAACATTTAAAAAAACTACGAAGAAGCTGTAGATAGAGAATAAACCAAACACAAGTAAAAGAAAAACCCAGTAAAAAGCTCCAACCAACCCACTCAGAAAGGTGGTCAACCCTTTTTTTTTTTTTTTTTTTAGTTGGAGCTATTTTTATGCTGCACTTCCTTATATCTTTTAAGAAGAATATTTGAAGGGTTGGATATTTTTAGCCTTTGGCAAAAGAAAAAAAAAACTGTTTTCTTTTCCCCAGAAAAAGAGGGGGGGAGGAGGGAAAAGGCATGACAGAGTAAGGACTAGAAATGTGACCTTTACTACAAACTCTCGGAAAGGAGAGGAGCAGAAGAGCCCAGTGCAGCTCATGAATGGTGTTTTACCACTCCCCAGCTCCAGAGCAAATCCTCCCCCCACCAATTTACCGATGACAAGAGGAAATGATGTGCTGTGGCAACGAACTGATAAGAACTTGTAAAACCCCTGGTGAATACTAAATAAGCAAGTACAGACAATGAGCAGCTGGCAAAAAGCAAGAGCAGGGCTAAGAGAAAGGATGTCAATAACAAAAGATGCTTCCTCTCCTGCTACAGAGACTGCCAAACAACATTGTCTCTCAGCTTTTGATAAACCACGGGGAATTAGAGCACCTACCACAGCCCCAGACACCAAATGTGCACAGGAGACACAAAGGTGGTGGTGGGAAGCAGGATTGAAGCACCTCTGTGCTGGTTCTCTTAGGCTGCCACCTTTAATCAAGAAGATCTTTCTTCCTCCCATCTTTGATTCACTAAAAGTCATCTGATAAGGCTTTTCCGAGTGTCTGGGCACATTTACAAGCTCACTCAGACACCTGCACAGATACTTTTATATAACAGAAACATGTACTAAGCAGCATAAAACAAAAATACAGCAAACATCCCTAGGCAAGGCATTTATGCACCACAGGTTTGTTTTTTCTGGGAATTAGAAGGTGAGGACAGCAGGGAACAAACCCAAGGACACTTGGTGTCTTTTGACAGGAAAAAAAATCCATTTATTTCACACAGTAGCTTAATCCCATTGGTACCTCTTTGATTATTCAGCTTTGTTTCAGTAACACGGAGAAAAAGTGGGAAAACCAAAACAAACAGAACAACTGTTTGAAGACCTTTCTTCCTAAGCTGTCATATAAACTGAAAAAAAAAAAAAATTAGAACAAAAGTCTCCCACTGCTTCAGTAAGTCCCTAAAAGGTATTGAAAAAAAGAAAAAAGCCTCAATCAATTATGTATCACCTTATTTCTTCAGAAATACAGACATGTCTGCACTTTAATTTAGTTCCCCAGAACTATTACACAGAAGAACCTTTGCACCCTTCAAAGCAACAGGAAATACATAAAGAGAGAGCAACTTGGCCAAGCACTCAGACTAAATTTGTTCTTTTACTGAGGATAAAAGTTTACTGTTCTAAAAAGTAAAAGCTGTTTATAGCTGCAACTCACTTTCAAGCCCTGTACCTTCAGTATCTCAAGATAACAGCAATTGCTCACAGCCCTAAAAAAGGAAATGAACCCACCTGAAGTCTCCCAGCAGAAAGAAGACAATTCAAAAGTTCTATTTTTGTTTCTCAGCTCTGCTTTCAAAGAACCTAAAGCATCATCAAGGCAGAAGATGCACCAGAAATTCCTACAGTGAAGCTGAGCTCAAAGGAGATTTCATGGAACTCCTCTTGGTGCTGCCACCCTGATCTATCCCATTACATCGACATCAAGCAATCAAGTTTCCAGACCTACAAGTCCTATGTTCCACGATCATGTATAATTGGGTATTTTATTTTGTAGTATTCTGAACACAGTGCATCAACTAGGAAAGCAATTTTAGTGGCTGCATATAATTTCAACATCATTTACCCACAAGTATGCTCGTGGAATAAACAAGTAACTCAAAGAGAAGGAAGTTGGAACAGTTCTACCAAAATGATGTTTTGCAGTAACTAGTATTTGTAGGGCAAGTGTCAAGGGAATTTTGATAAATGACTCTGTCCTGTAAACTATGATTTTACAAATAATCTGCTTGGAGTCAGTAACATAATTAACTCTAAAAGCTTTACATTTGTTTGAGGGGCTATCAAGAAAAGCACAAAGTGTTCCAGAAGCATCATAACAGATTCGATCAAAACTGCTTCAGCTTCTTCAAAAAAGAAGTTTCTACAAACACCCTTGTGCTGTAAGCACTGAAGAACCAGACTGCTGAAGTTAAAATATTATAACATTTACTGTAACTCAATTCTGCCCCTCCAGGAGCTTTCAAGACTTCTACTGAACAGTGTTTTTACCTGGTCACGAAAAGCAAGGGCAAAAAGAAAACCTTTGCAACGAAATGCTTTGAGAAGTGCAAATGACACTGAATTGATCTCATTACACACCTTTCAGAAGTTCACTTTGGAAGGCAAAAATCCTGAAGCTTCACAGTTTCTGCTTTTTCTTAAGAAAACAAGGTAGGATTAAAAAGCTCCGTGAATCATGAGCTATTTAAGGCCACAAAGCAGCAGGTTCAGGTATTTATGCAGGAGCCCAACATTTTGATGTAGAAACTGCAATTCATGTAGGGTTTTTAAATTTCTGAATGAGAGGCACAAACCACATTTAGAACATTTGCTTGTGTTTGCTGTGATTTCAGCATCTCATCTTCCCAAGGTTTCTAAGCAATCCTGCCATCTGCCAGGAACAGCCTCCCCAGAATATCTATATTTACAATCAATTTCTTCTGAGGCTTTAAAAGCCCCTGTTATGAGCTGTGATTGCAGCACAACAGTGCACCACTGTAAGGCTTGAGTAGAGAAACAAATGCTTTAAAGGGTCACATTTTCATTCAGTGTCGCACAAATTGCTCCTATTGCTGCACCTCTACACGCAGCTGGGAACAACTTTCACGGGGGGGGGGGAAAAAAAGCTTTCTTAAGTTTCCTTAAGAAGCAGAGGGCCCATTATGCATTACCTTCTTTTATTAAGTAAGTTTTCAGCTGAGCTACGGGAGAACATCAACTGAAAAACATGCTATTAGTTTAAAAAAAAAAAATAGTCACAAACACTCTTTAAAGAGGGAGTGTAATGAATTGCAGGGAGTAGCATGAGGGGGCTTTTAATGGGCAAGTATAAAAGGAAGTAATCACTGTATCAAAATGAGACTTTGGGGCATGCATTATTTATACATTGAAAGGTCTTGTTAACGACTACAGCAAATGGAAGGAAACCAGTTGTGTGAACAGGGCCATTGTTTGAACCCCTTCTTAATACCCCAGCCAGCCAGATATAAACAGTTGGCCAAAGCAGAGCTTACAAAGTTGCATTTGATTTGCGAAGACAGGACAAATACAGCACCTCTCACCTGCCATCACAAATGCTAAGTAACTCCACTGCCTTTTGGTGGTTCCTGTGAAATTTTCTTAGCTTACTCATTAAATTGTCAAGTTTAGTAAATTCATTTGATTCCGTATGAAGGAATCTCCTTTTGGCTAAAAGAGCAAGAGTTACTGCAGAATAAACAATGTAACATTACATACAGGGTAACTATTTTAATGAGAGGCACTTTCTGTGTACCACGTTCTGCCCTTGATTCCAAACTCATTTCCCACCTGCAAAATCCTAAGTCTGAAGTACCACTAACCAAGCAAACCATCATGCCAAACTGCCTGGCAGTGAACAATGCTCCCACAGTTTATCCACCAGGATAAAACAGATGACAACTGCATGGTCCTCATCCCTTCCCACCGCCAGGACTGAGCTGGTGCTGCACAACTACAAGCTCTGTTCTTCTCCTGCTTAATTGACTTGTTTGCAAATTCAGGAAGCCTCCTGTAGCATCATACCCGACTGAAAGGAGGAACTTCGCTGCTGCTGATTAGAAGCTGCTTTGAGACTCAATGTCATACTGTAAACAAAGCACCACTCATAAGCAGCGACACAACTGGGAGTTCATTAGAGCTGCTGCAGATCTGCAGCTAAAGCTGCTCTGCACTCAGCTCTTGTGCTTAACTTTATTGCCCCATCAAGCTCCGAAATGCTCGAGCATTTTGACTCCACACACGTCTTAACATACTACATATTCATCCAGAGAGCTCAGAAACTCAACTGTTGTGTATTACAGCACATTATGCTTTATACACTTATCAATACTTTCACCTGGTTTTATTAAAAATCTTTCTTTCCTTATAGATTTCCTGACAGGAACTGTGCAGGATTGTGCTTGGGGTTTATTATCATTTATTATAATTTTCTTACGCTGCAGCCCAGCACACAGGCCCCTGCAATGAGCCTTTTCTTGAGGACAAATCCAGAAGAAAAGTCAACTCCCCAGCTTCTCCAAACGCATCAAGGATAAAATAAACCCTAAGATTACACCTTGGTTAAAGAACTTGGTTAAAAACTTGCAGGGCCTCAATCTACTGGAAAGATTTTTCTACAGTTGCAACATCTCAGCCATGAGGAACATCATAATGATACAGCTTTTTTTTTTTTTTCTTTTTTTCCCTCCTCCTCTTAAGTAAAAGATGAAAGGAGATTTTATAAACTGTATCAAAAAGGAACTTGTGGTATTTTCATCAGAACTAGGCTTGCATTTCTAAATGTACATTGAGTTGGCCAGGATCTATGATGAGTGCTTTTATACCAGCACTAGATTTCTTTGCTTCAAGCATGCCTTGTAAGGCAATATGGTCTAACTAATAATACATGTAAACAAGAACAGAAAAGAGCTGTCTGGTATCTTCCAAACTTTTACTAACCATGACTGCCCTCCAAACAGGAAAATATATTGACAATTTCAGACGGGGCTTTCTCACACAATACTTTTCATTTCCACATCTGTCCACAGCTTAAAAAAAAAATAACAGAACAAACACCTGAAGCATTTAGCTCTGTCAGGCCAAGCAAAAGCAGCAAGAGATACAACATACATGGAAGAAGTGGAAACAAAAGCCATATAGCTCAGATAGCAAAGTGAAAAAAATGGGAAAATTACAGTTTTCACAAATCCTGAAGTATGCTCAAAAATTAATAAGCTGGACAAAGCCTTCCAAAAATTTAGATGTTCATGTGCAAGGCCCTCATTAAAGACTAAGATCCTACATATTATGACTTGGCAACAAAAAGCATAACCTGAAAGAAGGGACACTCTCATAAAGCTTTAAAAGAGGAAGAAAAATAAAGATGTATGAGTGTGTGTGTGTGTACAATCCCACTCCAAGTGAATTGCAATAAGCCTGTGACAAGTTCACAAAAGCTCCAGGATTGGAGGGAACACTGACAATAGTAACTCAGCGAGGTTTTCTTCTCCCCCCTGTGCACAGAATGAATGAATGGCAAAGTATTCTAAATTTGTCAGTTTGTGACATGCACTGACCCAGAATTCAGAGACACTACTTCATAGCTGCTGTATCAGTGGCAGGGACTGTGACAAAGCTCCTCTGTCAGGGATGACAGTGCTGGCAGGCTCAGCCTTGGTGGTAGGTCAGTGGGGATACAGCCTTGGCAGGCACCGTCCTGGCCCTGCCAGCCCACGCTGCAGTGCCAGCCCAGCTTCCCTACGTGGTCACAGCAACAGGGCTAAAAAGGCTTCCAGAAAACTGTGCAGCAACTTGCACTGTGACTAAAGGCAACTGCAAAAGTCTTAAATTACTGCTCAACTCGGGTTTAATGAGCTGTTTAGCATCAGCCATGGGGATACCTGAAGTGCTCGCAGCTCGCACAGGAATAAATCTTTTCGTTCTGGGCACGAGCTCCTTACCTGTTCACATCCAAAAATCATATAAAGATCTTTAAAGAACCATTACCAGACTAAAATTCATCTCAGCCAATCTATCAGAGATAGTAGAAGAAATTGTCCTTCAATTAAAAAACCCCAACAAACACAAAGAAAACGAAAAGCAAGGCCTTAACTGGCAGGAAAAGAAGATATAGGACAGTAGTATTTCTGCAGGTATGTCATTCAGCCAAGAGCAACAAAAGAGTTCTCAGCATTTTCTTAGAACAACTAGAAAGAAAATATACATGACATTTCTCTGAAATTAAAAGTGCCTTCTGAAATAATAAAGACCAGAAGATAATTTGCAAAGAACATTCACATAAACCCCCGAAGTCCCTTAATGGAGCACGAGCAGCCCGTCTTGGGAGACAGAACTTCTTTCAGCTCAAACACTACTGGTGCAAGACTAAAAACCACTCCAGGCGCAAGACTAAAAACCTGACTTCACAACAAGTAACCAAATAGCAGAGGGTGCACAGCTACAGTTCCTTCAAGCTCCATCAGAGGTTAAAACTCCAAACCTCCAAATAAAAACCCCACCCAGCACAGCTGTACACAGCAGCACGCCCTGCTGTTGGGAGCTTTTGTCATCCAGAGAAAGAAAAGCAGAGGAAGCCTCTCTTCCTCCTTTCCCATTTCTCAGCCCCATCACCACTGTCCATCTGGGCTTCCACTGGGAAAGTTCTCTTTAGAAGGAAAAAAAAAAAAAAAAAAAAAAGACAAACATTCCTCCCTCAAAAGTATTTCCTCTGAAAGGAAAAGGAAGGTTTGACAAAGGCAAAACCAGTAAGCACATGGTTTGCTGGGGTTTTGTTTTGCAGGTATGAGTGGCATTTAGCAGCAATTTCAAGGCCAAGTGAACAATATTTTAATATCAGAGGCAGGAGTAAACCACTATCAAACAGTAGGGATTAAGACATTAAATCCAACACAGACAGGGCACTCTCAAAAGTTACAACACACTAATTATGAAACATCTTCAATTAAGTTATTTGCTGCTTCTATTAACTTCCACTACCACCAGCTGCCAACTTCATAAAGCATTACAGCTTTTGATGAGCACAGCCACGTGACTGCAAGTGTTTGCACCCTTTCCTTTACTCCTCTTCAGTCAAATCCTGTGATTCCTCAGAACACCAGGAGGACATTCTGTGCAGAACTTCCATAACTGACACATGTAAGAACAATGCTCATTCCAGTTTTCAGCGTTTTAAAGCCACCCATGGAAAATTAATTATCTGAAATTAATACAGGAATGAAAACCCGCAAGAGGTTTCATGTAAAACCATCACACACTGACAACCTAATTTCCCATGACAGACAAAATTTTGCTGATGGAAATTTTGACAGTTATTCCCTGGAGGTTTCGTTAAAGCAGTGAGCCCAAGTGATTCACTGAGTAGAACCTCTAAATCCCTACAGATTCCACCAAAAGATTCCACAACTATTACTGCACCTATCCAACAATATATTCCACACCACTGCTAAATCACTTCTCCCCTCCATCTACTGCGACGTACTGTTCAATCACCTTAAAGCCACACCAGAAACCCCACGGCTGGCACAGGGCACAGATCACTTGATTTCCAGTCTTGTGCTTTTAACCGCAAGACCACATTTCCTCTATTAAGTTTTACAGCCCGCAGAAGACAAATAAATAAATATATAAATAAATAAATAAAATAAAATCGCCGTCCCAAATCACGGGGGCCGTGCATCTGTTGTCAGGCAGCTGTCGGGCGAGCAGGGCCGCGGTGGACAAAGTGTGTGTCTGTGAGAGTGAGGAGCCTGTGTTTGTGTGCCCTCGCATCGCCTCCCGCCCCTTCAACCAGCCGGCCGGGTTTGCTGCTCTCCTCTCGCTCGGCCGGGCCTGACTTCAGCGCCAAGAGCTAGCTCTTATCTCAAAAAAAAAAAAAATTGTAATAATTAAAAAATAAAGAAAACAAAAAACACCAGCAAAAACTACGGCACAGCCCCAGCGGTGCCCGCACCGTCCCCCACGCGTGTCCGCGCTCCCCGCGGGCGGCCCCGCGCTCCGCTCCTCTCCCTCACGGCGCCGCTCCTTCCCCCGCACGCCGCTCACCGTGCCCTCGCTGCTCCTGCCCGCGCCGGGACCAGCCCGTCCCGGCGGCCCCGCGCCCAGGCCTGGGCCCCGCGTCCCCACAGGCCCGGCCCGCACCCCCCCCCCCCCCCCCCCCCCCCCCCCCCCCCCCCCCCCCCCCCCCCCCCCCCCCCCCCCCCCCCCCCCAAACACATACACACCTCAACCCCGACCCAGCGGGCGCGCTGTGTGTGAGGGGCTGGGTCGCGGCCGCCGCTGGCGCTGCTCCTGCGGCCGAACTTGTCGGCGGGTGCCGGGACAGGAGGGTCGGGATCGGGATCGGGATCGGGGCCGGGACGGGCCGGGAGCGGCGGCGGGGCCGGCGGGGCCAGCGCCGGGACCCGGATGTGCGCGCGGGGCGGGGCCGCGCGCGCGCCGCGGCGGCGGCGGGAGGAAGCGGGAAAAGGGCCGGGCCGGGCCGGGCCCCGTGTGGGGAAAAGGGAGGGGGGGGGGGGGGGGGGTTCTGTGGGGAACGGAACTTTAAATAAACAAATAAATAAATAAATAAATAAATAAATGAGTGAGCCTGCGGGGCTCGGTGCCCAGAAAGAACCGTACCACATAGCGGGGGGATAAGGAAGCCCCCCCCCACCCCCCCAAGCGCTGCTGCCCTGGCCCACAGCTTGGGGGCTGTTTTCACAGAGTTAAATTAGGTTCGAAATGAACTCTGAAATCACCGAGTCCAACCTATGAGACCCAACACCACCATGTCAAGTAGACCACGGCAATGAGCACCCAAACATCTCCAGGGACGTTGACTCCACCACCTTCCCCAGGGGCAGCCCTTTCCAATGTCTAATCACCCTTTCTGAGAAAAAATTCCTCCTAATGTCCAACCTAAACCTCCCCTGGTGCTGCTTAAAGACTAAGTTCTCCCATCCTCTCACTTTTTATCTGGGAGAAGAGCCCGACCCCCACCTGGCTACAAGCTCCTCTAATGGAATTGCAGAGTCAAAAGGTCCCCCCTGAGCCTCCTCTTCTCTTTTGTGGGATCATTTTGTCCTTCAGGATGCTGCATCTCAGAATAAGCTACTAAAACCCCATTTAAAACTTTAGGAAAATGTGCCAGCAGAGCAAGGAACGGCTCTAGAAAGGATTTCTGCATGGATGAGGATTTTCACACTGTATACAATGCCAGTATGGGACAGACTCAATGTCCTGGTTGGGTGAAGTGGAAGCGAGCGGTGTTTCCTCAAAGTTATTTCTGAACAGCACAGAAGAAAGTTTCAGAGAAACACCAGGCCAAAAACACCCCCAACGTGCCACAGCAGTGCCTGACGATGGCTGAGCATACTGAAGGCACAAGGGTTCCTTCTCATTTTTAACTGAGTAAATTGATTGATTCGACGGTAAATTAAAGAAGAATTGGGTTCCATGCCATGACTCGATGTCAGAACGTTTTAATTGTTTTAAATTTCCCTCAATATGCAACCAACTTTCGGAACTCCGAGCACACGAATTTCTGCTAAATCTGAATACTGAGCTGACTTCCACTGAAATCAGAATAAAAATCAGTTGTCCATCCATTGGGGGGGAAGGACTGGCCAAGTCTAGTTTGGCTTACAAAGATGAGGTGCCTTAGAGCGACACGTGCAAGGCGGAACCACGCTGGGCTCTGCCCTTCAGTTCAGGCCCAGGTGGAATTGCTCACCACAATGTATTGTTGAGGCCCCAAACTCCGCTGGCTTGGAGAAATTTAGCTTTTTATGGGCAACAGGAACATCCACAATTAGAGGAAAGTATTTCACACTTCAGCCCACAAAGCGATTTTAAGAGGAAACTTTTCCTACAGGAAGATTACTTCATGACCCAAAGGCTGCTTTTCTCAGGGGACGCTGATCAGAGCTGGTTTCAGCTACTGAATTAAGCTGAGTCCTAATTTGATCACTACAGAAATCCCTGCAGAAAAGTTTCTTCCTCTGGCAAAAAAAAAAAAAAAAAGAAATAAAAATTGTGTAGGAACAGATATATGGGGCAAGAATCATCATTTCTACATCCATTTGTGTCTCTGTTACCACACCATCTTGTAGCAGTTAGAAATCTGGCATGCCAATTGCATCTGGAATGCCAACTGAATCTTTTGCTATCACATTCCTTTTGGAAAAAAGAGAAACAAGAAAATGTAATGAAAAGTGGTTTATATATATATATGTATATATATACACAAATACATATATAATTAAGCTAAAAAGAAACCACATGAAATCCCATGTTTTATTTGTGTAAAATTAAAGGCAAAAAAAAATTTACCAGAAAGAAACAAAATATGGGAAGAAAAAGCAATGTGGAGTTGATAGAAACATATCCAGCAAGCCAAGCTGAAATTTCAATTTCAGATATATTTGAGCTTTGAAGAAATTTTTGTCTGGTTCAAAACTATGTGGCTCATCATTTTTGATGTAAACAGAGGTTCTTAGGAGGTCAATTAATAGCTCAGCAGGATATCTCTACTAAAGTTCATGGCAGCAGTGAAGGAGCAAGGCTTTGGTGTAATTTAGTCCCAGAACAGAGCTAACCTTTGGGGACTCCTCTGTATCTCTGCACCAGCAATTGTTCTGCTTTGGCCAGGCAGTCCAAAATATGGGACAAAAAGAAAAAAAAAAAAAAAAAAAAAAAAAAAAAAAAAAAAAAAAAAAAAAAAAAAAAAAAAAAAAAAAAAAAAAAAAAAGAAACAAACACAACCGTTGGCCTTTTCCCAAATCTTTTGTGTAACTTAATTAATAAACCAAGTAACAAACAACAGATTGGCAGCAGGCATTTTAGGTGTTGTTCATGTGCCAGCCACCATGTCTCTGCAAAACAAAATGTTCTCTGATGGAGGAGTTACAAAACGGTTGTACGCTGCGGGTGAATCTACGGCACAGAGCCCCGATGTGCTTCCTGCTGCAGAGGGCTGGGAGTTCCAGGGGTGAGGAAAACTGAAGGTGTGCATGCAGGAGAGTGGGAGAGAACAAGGAAAACTCTTTTTCCAATATTTTTCCAAAACATTCTCAATTTAAAAAGATTTAGACGTGTGTGCCTGCAGCACACCCTGCACAGAGATCACTGATATCTTGAGCACAATGCACAGATTATTTTGGAGTGTGATAGTAAGAACTACGATACACCAGCCAAAAAATAAGCTTCCTTTTTTTTTTTTTTTCATGCCATTTTGTCACAGACCATTGTTGAATGGGCAGACCCCAAATGCCTGAAGTCAAGTTATCTCCTCGTAGTCAATGAGAGAGATAAAAGACAAAGAAGTTTGGTATCTGATGATTCAGGTCTGTTTATCCTCCGGGTCACAGGAAAATGAGCACCACTTTCACCACTCCCTGTTCATACATGGTTTCCATCCCTTGGATCTCTAGTGCCACACTCCGAGTGGGTCCACTCTAATAGCGTATCAAGTTCAGAAAAGGGTTTAGAACGGGAGATTCAAAGCATCCTGAACACATTTTCACATTTTCCTAAAATCATGGGATTCCGTGAATTCATGAATTCCACAACTCACGGAACCAGCAATCCTATTTTAGCATCATCAAACCTAGATTTCCCAGCACGTGGACAGGCAGCTGTGATAATCCACGGGAAAATGAGTAGCTAACCTTCCCCTTCCCTGAATGTTTTGATTATTAAATTGTGCTTGGATTCTGCAGAGGCAACTGCACACATTTATCCTTTGGATCCTGCCTTGCAAAGTCAACTCAAGTACAAGTACCTGTCTGACATTCCTTCCTGCACGGGCTGATGGCAGTGAGGACAGAAAATTGCCTTCTCATCAAGCTGTAAAGTTCTCATAAAGTTACTGGAGGTGTTTATGTCAGAGGGAGTGAAAACCTCACAGTCTGATCAAAGTGCAGAACGACCAACTGAAGAACTACCTGAAAGTATCACGTTTGAGAACTTGAAGTTCAACAAGTATCTTAAATTCCATTATTTTCATTTTACTCTCCAGGTTTTGAATATGACCCTTATATGTCTTAATGAGATTTTTGTTTGGTTAGGAATGAATAGTTTGTAAACTGAATAGATAGTTTCAATTATAAGGAAATAGTTTTGAAAAAAAAAGTTTCTTTATTATGAAACTTTGGCCTTCCTGTGACTTCTAAAATGACTGTATTGTTCCATTTAATTCCCTATCAGCTTTCTCAATTGCTGGGGGAAGAGAGGGAAATGTCATTTAAAAAAGAAATACATGTATATATATATATGTATTTGTATATAAATATATATATGAAAACAGTTGTCATGTCTCTACCCAAATTAAGCATTTGCAAAGCCACTTTATGTTAAAAAAAAACCTGTAGTGTGAAAGATGGCTTGGATATTTAAACCAAATCTAGCTTAAAAACAGGACTGGGGGAGATGGATAGGATAGCTGAAGAAAGTTCCACTCTCACAGCTGTCAGCTGAGAAGAAATGGGGGAAGGGGGAAATGCTGCGAAAGGAATTCTTTTTTTTTTTTTTTTTTTTTTTTTTTGGCAGTGAAGAGAGGAACATGCCATCCCTGTTTGAAAAGTTTCAGGGTGGGAAAGGCTAAGGAGGGGCTAACATACTATACATACCTTTACATTTATTTTTGAGGCAGAAAAAAGAGTGTCGTGTTTGAGCAGAGCTCAGCAAGCGCAGAGGGAGCTGCTCTGGCCATTTGGTTCTCTGAAATAAGCCCACAATTTACAGCAGGCTGAGAACAGCAGTAGGTGGCAAGTGCCTGCCTCACAACAAGGAGGCAACACAAACATCGTGTACTTTGCATCACATAGGTAAGAAAATAGAAATAAAGTTTAGTGTCTGAGGGAGAGATATGAAGAGCGTTTATCGACAAGGCCCGTGGGGGTGGAGGCTCCTGTGAGGTTCCACTCTCTGGTGACAGCCTTTGAATTCTCAGAGAATAAATTAAATACCCTGTTATTGCTGCAGCCACACTTCTGGCTACCTTGGCACCTCACAAAGAAAAGGAGGGAAGAATTAGTCTTGTTTGCTGAAGCTACAGATAGAAGATGTTAACATGAAATCGTAACCCAGGGGAGGGAGGGGAGGCAAGCCAAAGGTGTAATGCCCAGCAAGGTTAATGCTGCAAACCTAGCCTGGAAGAATAAATGGGATGAGACATGTAAGTGAATAATGGTACATCTATGGGGATGTTAGAAACAAAGACATTATTGTATAAAGGTTTTGTTAGTTCAGCTCCATTATGGCTTTGCACACTCTACGGAATAAAATTGTCAATACACTGGGGATGGTGTATCCAGCTGGACAGATCTGAGGGTCAACTAAGGATGCAAAACTGAACACACAGCTCAAGAAAAAAATGCCTGAAGTGCATATAAAAAAGGCAAAATCTTAAGAAAGGAAAAGAGACTGCAGGAAGAGTAAGATGTGCATGAAGTTATGAGTAAGGGAACCCTCTTCCTGAGAACTGTTGTAAAGTCCACATCAGGGTGGACTTTATCATCCTTGACACCTGTGGATAGAGTCCAGTCAGGGCACAGTACTGCTAAATGGGATCTGCTTCTTGGAACAGGAGGTGGAAACCTTCCCAGAGGAATGGAAAATATGTCCCAGCTGATTAACACTAAGTATTACACTGCTCTCAGAGAGGAAATGATAAAGAAAATCATTTTAAATGGCACAATGCCTTTGAATATTCCTCCAGCTTTGCTGTTCTTCTGGACCATCCCCAGCTTGCCCTCATCATTGCATCAGCAGTACAGAAACATGGAATGCTCTCATTCCTCTAAATCAGTGGGTTTTGACTATTTCCAGAACATGACCTCGCATTATGAGAACACTTTCTGGAGTCTGACACCCACTGCTAAGCTTAGAAAAACGTTACCTCCTGCCTCCTAAAGCTATCTGCAACAACCAGACCAATTTCCTGTGGACAACAGAGAAACTGGACCATGGAAGTGGGATAGAAAATGCAGTACAGAAAGAGGATGATGTTATAACATCACAGTGCCATTAACCACGTGATCACCATCAGCTCTTTTTCCTCGATGAAAACTCTGCTCCAACTTAGCCATGAACAAAATTGTGTCTTGTTTTCCTGAAGATTTACTCCCTCCCTGCCATTTTTTTTACATCCCACACCGTTAGCCAAACATGGAGATTTCTGGGTGTATTATTCACTCTTATCTCCTGCTCAGTCCCAGTTTTTCCTGGGATTCTTCACCCACCAGCCCAAGCTCTGCCTTCTGAAAATGGTCCCTTCTGGACGTGTCAGGCCTTTGAGTGGGACACATTCTCCCTTGGGGACAGTGAGGAGATCTAACATGCAGCCTCACACTCCACATAACCGTCTGCTGACAGTCATGAGCTGGAGTTTCATTCCTTGCAGCAACAGTAGGGACCAACATCCACAATAACTGTGCTCTGAAAACTTGCATTTGTGGCTCCATGGCCAAAACCACAGGAAAGCTATTTTTAGCACCACGCAGCTCTAAATAGTGGAAGCACTGAAAATGCAGCTCACATCATGGGCCAAATTCTTCTCCTGGTTACACCCACTCTATGGAGAAGCTTCAGTGTAATAAACAGAGACACTGCAACACAGAAATTACATTTTTTTTGGAAAGAGAAGTTTTGCTTACCGGTAAACCCAGTATTTTAAACTCTTCATGAAGAAAGGCAGAAGGAATGGTTTGAAACAGAAGTGCTCTGTGACAATAATTGTTACAATCAGGGTAATTCTCCCCTCTGTGTGTGGCTGAACCTTACCCAGAGCTGCCATCTCTCCACTCTTTATGCAGATACTTTTGGCTCAGACCAGTGAAAAGAGCAGAGTTTATCTGCATCTCGAGAGAAGACACAGCAGATGAGCGTAACCTATGAGTAACAAATCAGGGTTTAATAGCCAGACTTACACTTAATTACTCCCAAGCCAACTTTCTAACAGCCGTTTTATCACCCCTGGATTTCCCAACCCCAACCAATTAGAGATGGCAGTGCAGAGCACTCAGCCTTTCTCAGGGAGGAGCTGACAGGACCTGACTTTCTCCTTCTGGGTGTATTTCTGGCAGAGTCACCAAGTTACAGGACGCTGGGCCTTTGGAACTTGTATTTAAATTTTGTGGCACACTTAGGGACACATCTTTTATTTTTTTCCCACCCTCATGACCAAATAGTTGAGTTTAATAATTTCCTCTCCCATATCAAGATCTGTATACACAAGCACAATAATCATGTCTATTGTAAAATTAAAGTGCTTTTGGGCATAGTGGAGTGCAGGTTTTGGACAGTGTGTTGCAAGCTATTTGCTTTCTCTTCCCAAAATTTCCACAGAACCTTAATTTATTTTTTTTTTCTCTTTGCTTCGCTTTTTGTTAGGAGAAGAGGGAACTAGGTCTAAAACAAAAATGAAAGGTTTTTGGAAAAACCAGTAAGATGAGAAAATCACAAAGTAGTAATACAGTAATAATAATGTTATTTCTCATTCATTATTCTATTGTTGATGAGTTTTTCTTGCCCTGTTTAAGCACTGCCCTACGACATATGTTTCAAAAGGAAATATAGGAAGGAAAATCAAAAGGCAAACAACACATTTTCAAACTTGGTTACGTTTCTTTCAAATCTGAAACAAATTACGATTATTATTCTTATTATTGCCTAAACACCTTCATGTGTCACAGAGCAAAGGGTAAAAACTAAGATCATAAATGCTCCAGCTGCTCAGCTGGGCCCCATGTAAGGCACTGCCACTAAAATAGTTCACAGCCCTAATTACAATTCACCACATCTTGGGAATGACATTTAGGATTCTTGAGGAGCTTTTGGATAATTTTTAGACTCGGCGTAGAAGTTCAGCTGTCACAAAGTCAGTTTTATTTTGTAACAGATTTTATCCTTTGGAATGTTATGTTTGGAGTGAGCTGGAGATACGGAAAAACACATGCAATCTAGTTTGCTTACCCGACTGAAATACAACCCCTAAAACAAAGCTGAAACATTTTTTTTCCCCCTTTAATGTTCATATTCCAGCCCGTGCTTGTCCACAGCTATTTAGATTTGGAAAGGGGGGCAGGAGGAAAAACTCACCCTTACCACACTACTCTGACTCCATTAGTGTAGACAGAGAGAATTCCTGTGCTCTCTCTCTCTGCAGTAATTAAATAAATATTTAACAGTGCAGGATTTAATTGGAATCCCAAAAGTTAACAATAGCCCGAGCTGTCGGTGTGGCTCTCTCAGGGGTTCTGTTTGCACAGGGGTATATTTAGATCCCGGCCACATCGCCCACTTGCATTACGAATAGTTCAACATCCCCCCCCCCTTTAAAAAAATACACACACCAAAAAAAAAAAAAAAAAAAAAAAAAAAAAAAAAAAAAAAAAAAAAAAAAAAAAAAAAAAAAAAAAGGAATAAAAAGGAAAACAAACAAGGAGCTCAGTAAAATCTGGAAACTCTGTTACAAAGTGACGCCATCTCCGCGAACCTCCTTCTTCCCCCCGCTGCAAAAACGCGCTCGGGAGCGTCACGGACGCGGTGCCGGGCGGGCTCCCCTGAAAATAACCCGACAAAGAGCAGCGAGGAACGAGCGCGGCTTTACCTTCCAGCAACCACCGCAGCTCCGCGTTCTCCCCCTGTGTATTTTTTTTTTGCCTCTAGCTCCCCTGCGAGCGATCCCCGTGTCCCCCGCTCATGGTGCTGGCGGCCGGGGAGGAGCCCAGCGCAGGGTCCGGTGACACCCCCGGAGCCGCCGGCAGAGCCTTCACAGCCCCACTCGGCGAACCGTCCGCGAAACTCGCGTGTCGAGCCTGTTCTGGCTTCCTCCCCTCGTCCTGGAATAACACCCTTCGGTGCCGCGCAACGCAGCCATCTTTTGTGCCGTGCCTTTCCGTAGGTTTTTCCCGGTGCAAAAATCCCGGCTTTGCCCAGAGCAGGCTGATCCCTTTGGGTGATTAATTGATCTAGTTTGCAAAATGGGAACAAGCTGCAGTCACAGGGCATTGGCTCTTTGCATTGAGTATCTCTGCACAGAAAGAAGACTCGCAATCTGAATGCATTTAATGGATATAAATATATATATATGCCTGTATAATACATATAAATATATATACATAAATATATATACACATATAAATATATATATTATATATATATACACATATTTAAGGTGTTCACGTGGTGTATCTATGCTCACATGCACACACACCTCTCAAAATGGGGCAGTTTAATTAGGATAATGGTGCTTTTCATGTAAAAAATTACAATTATCAAGTGTGAATGATCTTCATACCAGGCCTTTCGTGTTTGCATTTTACTGCTCTGTGTGTGCATAAACAAAGATGGCAGAAACAGAGAATAACATCTGTAAGTGAGAGCAGAAGTCTGCAAAAGACGCATCATTCTCTGTGTATCTACTGAGCTAAACACAAAGCTGGTTAATCTTGTTGACAACAGAGCTCATAGAGGTTTCAAAGTCCACTCAGTAGGAACAGTCTGACAGCTGCACCCCCTAGAACCACTTAAAACAGAAAATAAAATTTATGTGATTGGATGCCTGCAGAATCAAAGTATTTCTTGCTAAATTAATGAGATTGTTATGATTATGTCTGATCATTAGGGCTTGCTCTTCATGAAGAAGTCATCTAGGAGAGTGAACATGAGGACCTGGTGGGAAGGACTGAAGGAGTTCACACTATACTGAGTGCGAAATTAAAAAGTAGATGAGATTTGGTATAAATATAAATGTTCTGGAGGAGGTGGAAGAAAAAGGTGGTTCCTCACCCAAAGTGTGATTGGGGGTTCAAATTTCTGCCACTGACCATTGTGATTGCTCAATGGTTACATGAAGTCAAACCCCAAAACTGGTGACAGAGGGAATTCACGAAAGAAAAACCCATTAAAGGTCATTAAATACAAACACATGGATCTCTGGCTCTGGAAGTCTCCTGGTTGCAGATAGCTGGGTGAGGATTCTGTGTCATTACTGCTGGCCCACTCTGTGCATCCTTCCTTCACAAGGTGTTAAATTTTTCTACACCAGTGGAACAGATTTAGGCCAGAAATTCTTTGGTCCAGCTAAAAAGGACAGCAAAATACTTGATGAATACTTGATTATTACGCTTCCTAAGAGAAAGGCACTTGCATTCCTATTAGAAATACAAAGAAAATTAAGTTCAGGCACAAAATGTCACATATCCAAAATCAGTGAGATATATCAGTGGCAACTTCAGAGCTGAGATTTTTAATTCAACCTCCAATTTTTAATTCCAAAGACTAATCTGATGCAGAGAATCTTGGGTATAGAAACACAGAGCAGTTGTAGTTGCTCTGCAGTTCCCACTACCCACTAAATACTGAATTTTGGGGTTTTGTAGAGCAAGGAGGTGTTTCCATTCTAGATTGCCAAAGAGGTGTTTCTGAGAAAGCCACACAATTCAACTTGAAATAAGCTCTTTCCTGCCTTTCTTGTACATAATTCATCACACCCAGATTTTAATATTTGTGTTCTTGTTTCAAACCTACCCTTGTAATTTATTACATGAGCAGAACCTTGATTTTCATTCTGTTGGACAAATTTCTCAGAAAAATTCTGGTGTTGGTGCCAGGTTTAGTCAGTGGGATGCTTGGAACTGCTGATAGAAAGCTATAAACTTTGGTTTTAGGAAAATACTGATTAATGCTTGCATTTAAGCATGAGAATGATCCCCCATTTATTCAGTGAAGTATTTATGGCCGTGTTTTTCTTTAAGCACACACTTAAATTCAATTAACTTCATTTTAATCACAGGCTTAAGTGCTTTGCTCTCTCAGGGTAATAAGACCACTGGCATTTCATTTAGCTGGCTGAGCTTGTTTTTAAGGAAATCTTGTACTCTCAAGCACAAACTGACAAACACGCAAATCTGAGTTACCTTTTTGCCTAAAGACAGAAAATGATAAACCCTGTAGTTTTCCAGTCCACGAGGGGAACCACCTAAGCAGGGAATAGATTTCCATTTCCCTGATACTATCATATTAATTGTCTGGAAGTGAAACACTGCCTTGCAAGAAGAGCTTGTGCCATCTTTGATCTCCTTCTGCGCTGGGGCAAGGACAGACATCAGGCTTGTTCCCCATTGAAATGAAGGACGTTTGTTTGCTTGTTTTCTAGACAAAAGCAAATGCCTTTGAGACGTTGTGGGCCAGAGCTGCACTTGATAGAAGCTGGCACGTCTCCTTCATTCCAGGGGAACTGCACTAATTTTGCACCTCAGAGCACATCTCAGAGCCTTCCCACCTCATGTAGAAACTTGAAGAGAGCGATTCTGTATCATGAGGTGAGATCATAACGTGCAAGTGTTTCACAGACATAAAACTATGAGGTCTGGGAATGCCTGACGGTAGCGAGTAAATACAGTATGGTCTGGTCATTAACTGGGGCCCATTGTTTGTAAGCAGAATAAACCAGTTGGCAGGCAGAGCCAAAAAGCAGTTTTCTTTACCGTGGCACTCCTCATTAACAGTTTTTCCCCCACTGAAGCAATAAAATGCAAAATTATGATTTTATTGAGTCTTACGTGGGTCAAAAAAAAAAAACCCTTTCGAACGTCATTAACACTTGATCTGCTCACCAGAGAATGACTGTTTGAAAAAGAAGTGAAAGAATAGTGGAAAACTCTGAGAACAGACCAGCCTAAACCACTGGCAAGGTTATTTCTGATGCAAATTGTGAACTGACCCAAAACAATGCCAATTTTACCACTATTCAACGTTAAAGGAAATAGACTGTGTTACGTTGTCATAGTTACTTCAATTAACGTGAAATAAAAGACTTTCAGGGTTTTCCAACAGTGCTTATGGAACCAGACCAAAAGCAAGCCCAGCAAAATTGGAATTTCTCTTTTCCATACAATTACTTCTATGAAGAATGACATGACCAAAGGCTCAGTATGAAAGAACACCTTGAATGAAAGTAGCACACTTCCATTTCTATACTGTGAGCAACACTGCAATTATTGTCATAGACAAGAAAAAAATACAACAATACTGAAGAGGCACTGGGAGAACTTCAGACAGGAAACTTGGTTCCTTCAGAACCAAGGGGTTTGAAGAGTTCTGAGTGGTTCATGACTGACAAATACCTTTTCCTAACTTGAAGAAACACTGGGTTTGGTTTGAAGAGGTCTCTCTGGCTGACAGGTTGCTTCCCCTGCCTGCCTTTTGTCCTCTCCACTTACTTTTTTCAGGCTTTGCACCATAATGCCATGTATAAGCCCTACAGATACTATTTAGTCCTTTCTTCTAGAAGGTAAAACAAGTCCAAGGGCAGAATGATTTCAGGCTGTTTAAATTCCTGACATGGAAAACCCTGTGGTTAGTCAAAAATAATCCTGTTATTTCCACCAGTTTTACAACACTATAACCATCACTTCCCGTTGGGTGGTTTTGAAGCTACATCAACGTGAAAGGAGAACAAAGTTAAATCATCCCAGAGTACAGGAAGGCTTTGGAACCTCCATAAAAATTCACTTCCTTGTTGTAAATGATAATAATTCTGGACAATTCTTCACGGGTTCCTTGCGTTTAAACACCAAATAACATGCAAGGCTTCAGAAGCACTCACCATCTGAACTGGGAATCAGAGGGAAAAGAAGAAAAGCAGTAAGAACTAATAGCTTCTTAGGAGCACATGATCATTTACAGCCTGTGATCACCATTAATGTGAACCTGAGCACCCACTCCGAGTTCATAAAGTTCAGGGAATTCAGTAAAGTTGAAATGATTTCATGTATATTAAAGGCCAGTCATATGGGTTTCTTCATGCAGGCAGCAGCCTCTCTGCTTTCCTCCTGAATAGGGCCTGATTAAAGACAGTAGAATTCAGCTCTGTGTTAATGCACCGTTTAGTGCCCCACTTTTGCACACTGCAGGGCTGCATCTGTGCCCATTTCATGCCCTCAGCTAAATTAGAAGCCCAAAAGAGTAGATTAAAGCGGTGCATTCCGAGCATCTCGCACACAGCCTGGCTCATAAGGTGGATGGCCCTTTTTGTAACCAAAAAAAAAAAAAAAAAAAGGCCTTCTTTCCCAACTGGAGGTCTTTTTAAAATTGGAATCTGGCTTTTAAAATTCTTTCTGGTAGCAGGGAGAAAAACCCCACAGCCTGCATTGATGCTGTGCCTGCAGATTGCCCTCCCTTGCAGGGGCACAAAGCCCTGCCCTGGCCGGTGGTTGTGGGGGGGAATCATCCATTTTTATCACAGTTATTTTCAGTTATTGTCTCCTTCCCTTGCCACAAATATTTCCCACAGTGCCACTGTTTTCTCTTGGCCTCCTTACCCATCCAAGCTCATAGTTATGGGCACACTGGGCATTTTGTTATGCCTTTTTTTTTTTTTTTTTTTTTTTTTTTTTTTTTTTTTTTTTTTTTTTTTTAATGTTCTGGTAGGCATGAAAACACTCAGTAGGGATTCCATTATGTTTTAGCCCTTGTGTTGAAGGGTGGAATAACTTCACAGCCTGTCAGGGGACTGATGCATCATGAATAGTTCCTTCTTTACTCTACATATTTTTATTTAAACATTCTTAACCCTGTTTTGTAACGAGCTGCTTTCACTGTACTAGACTGTCTGGAGGAGGAGGAGGATCTGTTTTAACTTTCAAATGACCATGAAAGACTGGAGAGAAGCAACAAACCAGAACATCTCTGTATTAAGACGATTACTGAACTCTTTGCAGGGGTCTGAGGCTGGAGAGCCAAATTTAGCAAAGAGTTTTTACCTTCATTCAATGTTGTGCTGCCCTATGTTTCCAACACAAGAAAATGTCAGATAGGACATTTTTGCTCTTACAGGCACTCATCTTATTACCAAATTCAGTAAATAACTACACCAAGCCTTTTATTAATGGACATGAGTGAAACACTCAAACCTGCTTTTATGATATCAGACATGGCAAGGTCATTTAGACACAGGTCAAGGATGGACCATCAGTCAGGGAGAAGGGGAAAGGGCATGTTCCTCCTCACAAAGCTCCTCCCAGTGCAGTTCAAGCCAGAAGTTATTCCTGAGTATTCCCAGCTCTTCCTCACCTCTTTAAAACAAATATGTCCACAATGGAAG
This sequence comes from Empidonax traillii, assembly GCF_003031625.1. NCBI lineage: Eukaryota > Metazoa > Chordata > Aves > Passeriformes > Tyrannidae > Empidonax > Empidonax traillii. The sequence continues at coordinate 39,771 of NW_020956291.1, read as the reverse complement.
GATTTTGTGTATCCACAAGAAGAAATCAAAACAAAATAAAGTTTGCAAAGTATTCTCAGTCTGATAGTGCCTTTCTGGCTTGCCCCAGCCTCCTTTGGGATTTGCTTTTGGAATCTCTCAGGGGTTGGCCAAAGCCACCAACTCTGCTGGTCCATCAAACTGGGTCGATGCATGAGCAGCCTTTGTTATCTTGTCTTATGCTCTGACCTGTGCTCATGGTTAGCATTTCCTAAATAACCCCCAACATTATATGTTGCCCCAGATGTCCACCTTTAAAAACAGTCCAGACACCAAATTCTAGAATGCCAAGTTGAAAAGCTCAGAACAGTTTCCTCACAATACGCAAGTCTGGAGCATCTGTTCTCACTGCACCCTAAACCCCACTCGTGGTGAGCGTGACACGTGCTGCCTGGAGGCAGGCTGAGGTTTTTGTCATGACTCAGAGGGCTGTTAATCTTCCTTCCTATGGGTTTCCTTCCTCCCTGTCTCCAGGAAGTGGGTCCTACACCAGCTTTCTGCCTGGAACAAAGAGTGGCCCCACCGTGGCATCTCGAGCGAAGCTCTTGGAAAGGAAAGGAGTTCCCTGCACACACAGCCCCAGCAGTTCCTGCTGCCATCCAGGGGAGGGACAGAGCTGCCCTGCTGAGACCACTCGCTTTGATGCTGCTCCTGGTAGTGCATCAGGAGCATCAGGAGTGTGGAGCTTGTCCAGAGCCCTGCAGGGCAAATCCTGCTTTGAGCACCTTGTCCCTCATTTCACCCAGCATCCCCACTCCCGGGATAGCCAGCAGCTGGAAAAACAAGGTCATGAAGTACAGACACTGTAGCAGGGCTGGATTGTGCCTTGAAGTCACAGGCATCTCGGGATGGACCTCCAGAACTCAGTGATTTCACATCTACCCCCACACCGAAACCAAAGCTCTGTTTCCCAGTGGATGTGCTGCCCCAGCTGCAGCCTGTGCAGTGGATACCAAGTCACAGTGCAATGACAGGCTTCACATCTCATCTTCTGCCCCTAAAGTAAAAAACTGGGGGGGATGAGGGTGGGGGAAAGGAGTATTTAGATCAGTCCATTGTTCTTCAAAGAGACTGCAGTGAACTGGACTTACACATCCTGCTCAGTAACTGGAAAATGAGAAGCCTCTTCCTAAAGCTCTGCAGATCTGTGCTGATTTGCAAGTCCTAAGGACAAAGTTCATTAACAATATTCCTCTTATGACTTGACCTGGGGACATTTTTTTTCACCCTTGGCTAGGAATTTATCCTAAGAATGGTTAACATAATATTACCCTATTGACCCAGCAGGAAAAGATTTAGCACTGATTAAAATAGATGGCTGGGTGGATTCAGTGGCATAGATGTGCAGACCAGCACCAAAATAATACAAAAAAGCTTTAGAAAAGCAGTAAAACATTTTGGATCTGCCCTTGACTTGAATTGTCATTAATTTACTATAAAGGGAAGAGCTGAAAGGAAGCTTTAGACTCAAAACCCAAAGAAAGCAATAATGAGGTCCCTAAAATATAATGGCATCTTTACACGAAACAATGAGAAATTTTGGGGAATTTACCATGTATTAGGCTGCCCTTTCAAAGAATTCCACAAAGAGGTTGGGCTTTGCAAAAGCAATTCAGTGAATTCAGCAGCATGAAGGTAACAGTGGCTTGGCTTTTTGTTAGTTCCACAGCGTTGATAACAAATCCCTTTCCTTCCTTTCAGTTTTTTGAGAATCTCGAGGAAAACCTCTTTTTCGCTCTTTCTAAATAAAATCAGCTTTTTTTTTTTTTTTTTCTGATCCATTTGTTCTGGGTATAACTATGAACCCCGGGATAAAACTGCTGGCTGCATGCAGCCTGTGCCTGAAGGACACACACCACACCTGGGGCTCCCTCCTGCCTCACAGACATTTCATCAGCTGGAAGAAAATGAACAACATCCCCAAATGCACTGATTTGCATTTGCAAGCCCAATGAAAGAGAGGGAATGCAGGAAAAGTAATCACAGGGGAATGTGCAGAACATGAAAACCAGCAGCAAAAGAGAAGTGTATAGTCAAAACACAGGGGCTTCATCACCATATTTTCACTATATCCTCAAATAACCTGCACCAAAATCCCTGGAAGACGTGGTGGGAGGACTCTGGAGGAAGAAGGAAACAGTCTGAGGAGAGCATGGAGATGGTGGTGGAGGATCACGGGCAGCAAAAGCGTTTTGGCTTAAACTTCTTCACATCAGCACAAAGCTGCCCAATCACAGGCTGTCTGGTGGGTGACCTGCTTTTATTTTCTCAGAAGAACAGATGGAACCTAATAAAGCCAGGAGATCCTTTGGCTTTTCTTGGCTGTGCACCTTGCAAGGTCAGGTTGAGAAGTGGAGCCTTGCTGAAGAAGGGGAGGGCAGAGGGCAGGGCTGGACCCCACCGTGCTCAGCAGTGCCAGCTGCCACAGCCAGTGGCATTCTCCACGCTGAGTGTGCTGAAACTAAACCACAACAAAGCAGATGCCATAAATCTAGAAGGGTCTGCATCGTGTTCCTCTGGTGACACACTCCTGTCACCAGGGTGAGAAGGGTGCCTGAACAGTCAGAGCTGTTGAAGAGCAGATGTCTTGTACGCTTTTTTACCATTTCTGGTCAGCAGAAGGAAGGAGAGAACACCCACATGAACACCCACAATTACAAACCAGGGGCCTGATCCAGAGTCCATTGAAGTCCACTGCAAGGTTTCCATTGACGTCAGCAGGCACTGGATGGGCCCCCAGAGCTTCCCTGCGTGGTAACCATCTCATGGCTGATGTCAGCTGGAGCTTCCCTGGGTGAATTTCAGCACTGGCTCATATGCCCAGGTCTCCTCTCCTGGCATGATGGGGAAAAGGGCAGCCTGCAAGGCCAGGGCTGCAGGTTTTAAGGCTGGTTCTAAACAAGAACCAAGCTTTGGCATGTTGTGCAGCAGCCTTGGGCTGTGCTAAATTAATGCCATCTGCTCCTGGCCTTCCTCCCCTGGCCTCCTCCCACCTCCTCCCTCGGGGGTCTTCTGACAGTGGAGAATAGCTGGAGTACAGTCACAAGCATCACGCCTCTTCCTGTCCCTAACACACCCTTTACACCCTTTGTTTCTCTCTAAGTGTCATGGGTGGAGTAGGATCCCGGAGCGCTGGCTCCAAACCAGCTGGCAGCATCTGGCCAGGCTCAGCCCCATTGCTCCCAGACTTGGAGGACCTGAAGCAGGCAGAGGCCTGGCTCTGGGGGGTCAATGAAGGGGGTTTTTTCAACCAGCAGAGGAGTTGTTTTGAGTGACATCACCCCAATCCCGGCTGAAAGCTGATGGACTTTCTGAATTCGGAGGAGAATTGCAAATACTTTTGTGTGAAACCTTTTCTCACCCGGGGTTGAAACCTTTGCCAAGAGCCCTCTCAGGGCAGGGATCCCACCACCAGTCTGAGAGTTCAAAAGGTAGGAGCCATTTCTCACCATCAGTGTTTGTGAAACCCAGTTGAAAGGAAAGATCCTAATTACATTTGGCATTTCTAATAGTCAGTCTCCTGCTAAACAAATGACATCATTTGTGGCATTGGCAGCAAAAGAGCCCCACTGTAAGGGACTGTAAACAAGAGTCTGTCCGGCCTCATTCTGCTCTAACAAAAGGAGAGGGGAAGAGGGAGAATCTTGTTAAATGACCATGATGTCCACAAATTTTTTTTTTTTTCAAGGATTAGACATGTCCTGATACCTCTGCAAAATGGTTTTGAAATGGGGGACAGAACACGCTCAGCAAATGGGACTTTTGGCAACCCTGAGGCAACCCCTGCGCTCAGCAAAGTGCAGCAGCTCAGGCTGGGGGCTCTCTGGGTCTGAATTTTCGGGATGCCAAAGATCTGTGAGGGTGGATTAAGCCTCCTCCTGATCTCTGAATGTCGTATTTGACATTTCTGTGGGATGCATGTTCTTAAAAGCTGCACTTAAATTCACAACTCCCCTTGGAAAAATGGTTGCACCTTATTGCACATCACGTGTGCTCCTTGCCCTTCACCTGGGGGTGTCCCAGCTCACTCCTCTGTCGATGGGGGAAGGGATGGTTTGGGTTTTCAGCCTAGAAGGAGCTCCCTCTGGAGAGCAGCAAAGCAGCTGTTTGAGGGATGAAGTCCACAGTGGTGTAGAAAAACAGCCTGGCCTTTCCAGGGAAACACCAGCAAGCAGGAACTGTGCTATAATTACAGGAACAGACAAAAAGATCTGCCCTCCTTTAAAAATAAAATAAAATAAAATGTATACATATCCCAAAGACTGCTGAATTCCAGTGTTCAGCTGAGTATTTTCCAGTTCTTCTGTCCTCAGCCTGTCCCACGGCTGTGCTGGGAATTAGGACAGGGCCAGCTCAGAGAGTGACCGAGCTGCCAGCACAGGGGGACTCTTCAGAGCTCTCCTTCCCTCCTAACGATCCCGCTCGGCTCTGCTTAGTGTGTGATATTTGAGGGCATCCCAGCGTGAAGTGGAATGAGCACAGGCCATTAATTGTAACAGGAGGCGCTCGGGGGCGGTTTGGTGTCTCGGTGCCCGTAACTGTAACCTGCATCCAGCTATTTTCAGCCCTCCCTGCAAATAAAAGTGCCATTTGCATTCGGATTGCCCTCGGTGCAGAGATGTGCTGGGTGATAAATTAAAAGTACAGCGTGAGGACAATGCCCATCTGTTCCGGGGCAAGGAGATACTATTTTTACTTTTTTTTTTTCCTTGCCAGGTTCTGTAGATGGATGGATGGGTGATGCCTTCTGCCTGATTTCTTCTTAGGCCATTGCACTCACTGCTGAAAAACAACTGCTCATTTGGACTGGGAGCTGGACTAAGATTCTTAATAGTTTCCCACTACTCAATACTCAGTTCTTGAAATCATCTCAGCTGTGCTTCTGGTACCTTCCTTATTCTAAGAAAATAACTGCACTTTGGTCTTTTTTTTTTTTTTTTTCTTTTTTTGCTTTGCAGAAATAAAGGATGGGATACATTCTTCACCCGAGCATATGGGAAAATCCCCTCAATTATGAAAGGAGATGCATTCATAATGTTCCTTTCTCTTATTAATTTAGTTACAAGCCACTCTCTGAATCCTGGGCAGTATCATCATGCAAGCCCTTTCACGCTAGTTAGGCTTTATTCAGAGGGGCACTCGCCTTGCAGAGTGTGAAAGAGGCCATTTATGCTTAATAATGATAATAACCAGCAGTTGGAGGCTGGGAAAAGAAAGGAAAATAAAACCCCGCAGAACTTTACAGGAAGGGACGTTGAGTGTTGCCAGGAGGGTGAGGAGGTCAGACATCTGGTGGGGAGTCTCGCCCTGGATCACAGGCAGGAATGCTGGGCCGTGGAGGTGGAGCTCGGCTGGCCATGGCAAAGGCACCCTTGGGACTCTGGGGTACCCTGGGGTACCCCATTCCCCCCCCAGTTTGCAGCAGACCTGGCTGGTTTGGGGGGTGCAGAGCACAGAGAGAGCTCATCCAAACTCCCGGGGAATTAACGACGAGGAGGAGAAGTTGGCGCCCTGAAAAAATGTAGGAGGGCAAAGACAACTCAAGGAAATGTTTAGGGAATCCCTCTGGAATCATGTTGTGTTCATCCTCATTACCCATGGAAAAGCCCAACACACGGGGTCATCTGTGGGCCCTCACTGGGTGCTCCCAAGTTTTCTGGGCACAGACTGGCAGATATTCATTGAAAAGTGTGTGTTTGAGAGGCCAAACCACCTTCCTGCCTGTGGATCCTTCCATAAGGTGTTCCTGAGGGAACAGTGGGATGGGGAGCTCCCAGGATCAGCTCCCACTTGGCCACAGGTCATTGAAATACAGACAGCAAGGGGATCTGCCCTTTCCTAAAGCCTAGAATAATGTTTGAGTTTAACCTTCTAGAGCTCAGCAGCCCCCAGGTTGTATCTTTTAGCATCCAAGTGTAAGATCTTACAATGTTTTTCCTTTGGTGCTGCAATTTCCACACCCCCAGCATTTATTGTAAGTTATCTCAGACATTCACCGCGCTCAGTTTATGTTCATCTCTGTCTATTTTTAACGAAAAATAAACTCAAATGCACATTGGAGCAGCACAGTATTCCTCTAGAGGATCATAAGACTGCTTGATCACGTCTTTTCCTGGCACTTAGTCCATCTGTTTATGAATTATTTTGTTACACTGAGTACACAGTTGATAGTTTAATGGCTGGAAGTGATTGTTCTCGAAATATGGATGGAGTTGTCATGGAAATACATTGCTAGGAAGATTAAGGCATGCTGAAATTAAGGCATGCATTGAATTCTCAGTTGTTTTAGCTGTTCTTTCCTTGCCATGTTTGGAGAACATCCTATCTCGTGCAGTGCTCCAAGACATCTGACTGGATTCCCCATCAAGCAGTGAATTAAGGCACCAATTTGCCATCCCTGGGCTGGGGCCAGTCCCGTGCAGCAGCAGAGGGGCAGCGATTGGCCTCCAGCACTGCCTGTTTTCCAATACCAGGAATTCCTTCCAGCCCCTTTGAACTAAATTCTGAACAGACTCCCATCCAGCAGAGCATTTGGCTCCAAGATACACACAGGAAAGTTTTCAAAAGCACAGAAAAGTTCGGACAACAGCGAGAGCTGGTTTTCCAGAAGCCGATTTTTATGGGTTTTAAAAGCACTGATGGTGACAGATGGAGCACGAGGAGAGTTTCAGGAAAAGCACTGCCAGCGTCACCCTGGGCTTGCCTCCCACATGGCCCATGCAGCAGTTTGTGCAGGGAAAAGCACCACAGTAAATCCTATCAGAAACTTGGATAAAGATTTTGATGGAGTGTGTCAGTACTTCTGATAGACCACAGCGTTTGTGGCTTGTCTTGACAGAGCTCAGCTGACACCAGTTAAATCTCTGGTCATCTATGACCTGCCGCTGGGGATATTTTCATGCAGCCTCACTGACAGAGTGGGTGGGATGGCAGATGCATAATTTCCCCCAGAAGAGTCACCCATATTCAATATTCTTTGTAGATTTACTCTGTGTCTCCCCATCTACACACAGTGAAAAAAGAATAAGTACCAAATCCTTATTTTAGAGCAAATTTCAGTGGGAAAAGAGCACTGCTGGCAGTTTCATGCAGGGTCTGAAATCCATGGTGGTATTTGAAAGATGAGGAAAGAGAAACCTTCGGACACTGAAACTCAAGGAAAAAAAAAGAAAACCAAACAAAAACGAACAAGCCAAAAATACAACAAAAAACACAACCCAAAACAAAAAAAAGGGCGGTCTATGAACACATGGAAATGCAATTTGCAGACTTGCTAAGTGAAACAGAAGCCCTATATTTATATCTCTGAACATCCTATTGCTGTGGACAAAGGAAATCCACGGCAATAAGAGTTAGCAAAGAAAATAGTTTTGTCATCAAATCCACTGACAAGGATTAACAGCCACTCGTTGCAACTGCAGTCAACACCTTTCTTGTAAATCCAGCAGATAAATACCCCCTGCCCTGTACGTGCTCTGCAGCCTGCAGCGAAGATGACCCCAAGTGCAGCCCAAGCACATGGGAAAAGGATCAAAACAAAAAGCACGTGATGGTTCTTAAGAGAAACGACATTACCCGTGGAAGGGACAAACACACATGGCCTTCAGATCCCTGTGAAACAATACCAGGGCTGCAGCAGGGCTGGAACTGGGAAAAGCAGATGCTGCCCAGAGCAGGATCTGCTGGAGGAGTTTAACGTGCACCACACACAGCAGGAAATCTGAGCTCTTCCATGTGAGTGGAGGAGGGAAGACTGGAGGGGCAGAATGCAGCCCAGAGCCCCTGAGCTCACTCAGGCTGGTTGAGTTTGCCCAAGTGGAGACAGGAGCCAGCTACAGAAACTAGACCTGGCTTAAGGTCAGCGGCTACTGATGAACACAGGAGGAGTCCTGCAGCCTTTCCTCCTGTTATCCACAGCAAGCAACACAACATTTCAGCTGGTGCTCATTCCAGGGATGTTAAAAACTCACACAAAGCACAAGGGTCCCAGAGACACATCCCCCCCAAGCCACATGCTTTTGACTCCTCCAAAGATTAATTCAGTTTAACCCTCCAATCTAGAACTGTTAATGCAAATGTAGGAAAACCATCTCTTTTAGTAGGTGCCAAATCCATTATCTTGGGTAGGGACTCAAATTAACTTAGGGCCAGTTTAACAGACTAGATGATTTACTGAAGCCCCTTTCACAGGGTTTGCCACAGTTTTATAAACCAATTACAACATGCAAGGAGTTCTAAAAGCATCCAAGGGCAACGTTGGCCTCCTCAATGCAGTACAAACCTGTGCAGACTGCATGGAAGTTGCCAGAATTGCTGCTGACAACTAAACCAACTGAATTCTTTTAGTTATTCCACACTCACAGTAACAGACACAGAAAATTTAAGCCATTTTAGGGCTGATTTAGGGCTGACACAGTTCAACCACGAAAAGATGGCAGATAAATCTCATGAGATGAAATAGCCAAATACTGGTGGTGTCCACGTGGGCTGAGTGTTTCCAGAGGAATTCTCTCCTTGAATGGCCCTGGAGGAAGGCTTGGAGCTTCCTGTGTGTGTGTGCAGTTGGGAATTCTCTGTATTCCATGTGCACAGCTTACAGATGGGAGAGGAAGGAACCTCCACTCTCAGCTACAGATGCCTACAGGAATAGGCAAGATCAGGTCACCACATTTCAGGCTCTCCACTCTTTTCCCACACCAGTGAACAGCAAAGCTTGGGCCAGCAGTGACAAGGAAACAGCTGGGTCCTGTGGCAGGGAGGTGGCCACAGCTCTGGTGTTGCTGTTGGCCACCTGCCCTGCCCCAGGGCATCCCAAGAGAGTGCAGGGAGCGCAGGAGCTGCAGCTGCCCCAGGTTTGGGATGTAAAGGAGCGTGGCAGAGCAAAGGAAAAGCAGCTCGTGCCTCGAGGCTGCTCTTCCCCTTCCTCCCTAAACAACAAACAACTCACCCCAAAGCCCAAAAGCTTATTAAGGGTGTAGGGCTCAGAACCTTCTCTGAAAGGGTTTTTAAGAGAATGCTGTGCCTCTTTGGAGTGCCATCTGAGGGGGATTTATCCCGGGAGCATCACGTGAGGCTCCCCGGGAGCCCGGCCCTGGCACTGCCACACGAGCTGCCAGCCAGGGAAACATGCAAAGCAGCCACTTGGAAAACAAAATTCCCCACTTTTCTCGTGCGTGTGGAATGAGCATGATTTATCTGGGAAGGAATTTGCCCTCGGTGTTGATCTCCTTAAAAGAGGCTGCAACTAAAATAGCTGCAGGCTGCTCGAAATTTAACCAGTTGCCGTGTAGAGTGGCTTTCCCATTATTTCCCCTCATCCCAAAGCCAGACTCTCATCCCAGTATCCATGCCAGTATGTCCTTAGCCCCTCTCCCACAGCAGAGATGGGTATCCCTGTGGGATGATTGCTAATTCTGCAGAGGAGCTGGAGCCCTGCTGGGGCAGGAGAGCCATTCCCAGCCTGGCCCGGGCAGAGGGCTTCCCAAAAGTGGGAGACTTATTTGGGAGGCAGGGAAGAAGCCAACTGACACGAACTGCACGCCCAGGCAAACAATCAGGATTGCAAGTATCAGGAAGCAGGATCAGAATCACGATTTGTTGGCACGGACGTTATTGGCTCAATTATTGCGAAACCGACGGTGGATTGATTGGGGGGAAGGAGGGAAATCAACCATCCACGCAAAAAAACCTCCCAAACAAAACAGTCTGTCCTTTGTAGGTTTCGTATGCAAACTCTCCCACACAGCCTGGGACCACGTTTTGGATCGAAGCCTCAGCTTGGCTTTCATTTGCTGGCCAAAAACAACGGAGCGGATTTTGGGGGGGGGCAGGGCTGGGCCATGCGAGGGAGGTTGTCATCTCCCTGTGCTGGCTGTTCCCTGCCTGCATCCCAGCTGCGGCTGCCCTTGCAAGAAGGGGGGAGAGCAATCCACCTCACTTTCCAGAGTCAAAATGCCAAAGCAAATGCCTGCAGTGCTGGGGCACACCTTGGGCACGGGAGCTGCTCAGTGCCTGGGGAAGCTCCAAACAATTGGGTGCTTCTGTCCCACACTGAGACATCATCAGGATGTTTGTCCCACTCCCATGAGGATGATGAGGTACCATATGATGTAACAGAGGGTTTATCAAGTCTTTTTACTCGGGCTGTTATTCACAAAAATCTTCGTTTTGGTCTTTTGTTTAGAAAAAGCAAGAGGCCACTAAAGGGTTTAATGACTCTTTAAAGACATCACTACAAACACTGCCAGATTAACCTGCCAAAACAGCATTATTGAGCTCCTGGAAGTTCTTTGCAAGGAAGCATGGGTTTAATGCACCTCACTGAACTCCTCTTATTCACAGGAATCAGCAGGTGGATTTCTGTGAAGCATTCGAGATGCTAATGGAGACAGTGTGCAGTCACACTGCCTGTGCCTGCTGGAACTGGAGCCATACAGTCAGAAAGAATAAGACTCTTTCCTTTCTCCTCAGAGCCCTCCGGAGGCAAAAGTTTTTTTCGATCTCTCTTTCATAATCCAACATTTTTATTCCTCCCCACTGCTTTGACCAGGATTTATCCCCACCTCGCTGTGCCCTTCACCACAGCTCAGATTCCAGCAAACTTCCCTTGATGGACCAATGCCTAAATATAGAGGCACTTATTTATGTGCTACTCCTGCAGCGTCAAAGTAAATACTAAGTGAATTTCTGGAGCTCAGCTCAAATATCTGCCCTGACCAGCTGACCACTGCTCTTGGAGCAGAGCAGCACAGGCTGCCTCGACTGAACAAATGCCCACAGGAACAAAACCAGGGCGATATCCCAGGTGAAACAGGACGGATCTGTGTTTGAGGCGTGGAGCAGGAGACCTGGCTGCCTCCCAAAACAGGCCAGAGGCGTCCCTGAGTCCATCTGACCCACGCTCTGCTCTTGCTTTGTGACCAGGCTGAGGACCTGAAAGCCATCCCTGCCCTGCTTGCTCCCCTGGGGAGCTGCTCTGACTCCTCACCTGAGACATCACTGCATCATTTCTGCACTGAACTTGCCCCAAACTGTTGCAGTTCCCATGACCCCAGCACGGCCTCCCCGCCAGTTTCCTTCCTGCAGACCCAGTCCCTGTCACCCCCACCCCACCCCCTGTCAGTGCCCCAGCCTGAATTCCTGGGTTTTTTTGCATGAATAAATAGAAAGCTGCGTCTTCCAATTCCCAAAAAAAGCAGCAGGGCTACCAAACTGCTGACAGGTATTTGTGAACATGTTATTTTACCCCACAGATAAAGGCACACAGAGAAATAATTGAAGATTCACCAAAGCTGAGAACAGGATTCTATAGCACACTCATCCCAACCTCTGGCAGAGCAGAACAATTCTACTTTTTCCTTCCAAAACTGCTCCATCTGATGGCGAATTGATGTAAAGCACATCTATAACCCTAGAAGCGCCAAGAAGCTGGCCCTCTGCTCTCATCTTCCACCCCAAACACCAGCTCCCAGCACGGTGCCAGTGCTCACAGCCAGCAATCCAAACACCGAGGTGCTCTCAGCAAAGAGGCTCAAGCGCTTAGGAAGGGGATGTCATGAAACTGCCCGGCACAGCTACACGTGAAAGGGACCCTCCAGAGCTCTGGCCCCAGTCCAACAGCCCCAGAGCAGCAGCCTGGCCCCCTGAGTGAGGATTCCCCTCCTCCCCAAGCCTGGCAGTGCTCCCAGCTGCAGCCTGACAACCCCACCCCGGAGATGCTGCGAGTGATGCAGACAGCAGTGCCATCCCCAGCTTTAGCCAGAGGGACATCCTCTGCTCCTGGGACCACAACAGCGAGGGAAGGACAACAGGAGAGGAGGAAACGGATCATTATTGCTTGGCTTTGAGCTCCCCAGGGAAAACAGCCCTGGGGGCCTCTCCCAGCTGGCCAGGGCTCACCCTCCCACTCGCTGCTGGTGCCAAGTGCGTGGCAGCGAAGATCAGGATTGCAAACAGAGCCTTGCTGCTGGCCTGGGTGCATCCTGACAGGAGACAGTTGGAAGAGATAAAAAGGGAATTATCCTGCTATTTCCCACAGCGGAACTGTGGACTGTGCTAAATGAGAGACGAGAACACCTCCTGTGAGCAGAGCAGTTTGGAGCAGTGGCGCTGTTTCCCTTCTTTCATCAGACCTTCCTGTTTGACACCGAAGAGGACAATCCTTCCTGCTGTCCTGCATCTGCATTGCTCCATATCCATGTTCCTTCCCCTACACACACTTATTTTCACTCCCAGGTGTTTGCAGATGAGTGCAACCAGCAGCTGACTGGGCACAAGCTCCCCAGCCCCTCTCTGCCCTCCGTGCTCTGGGTTTCCTGGAAACAATGTCGGATTGCTCCTGCTTTCTAAATCAGTCCCGGTTTTTACAGCACCATTTAAACTACTTCCTCAGGAAATTTCACAGGCACGCTGGCAGGCATTGATTTCAAGCAGAAAATATCCCAGCAGGAAACTTAAAAAGGAAAGATGTGCTGTAATTATATCTCTCCTGGGCTCACAAGGAGGAGGAAGGAGAGATATAAACTAACACATGCACCGAAGCTGTAAGGTGCAGTAAGGCTGTAATTAATACAATCAAAGCACATTTCATGGGTGGGTTTTAGGGTGATACTCATTTTCAAGTGAAATTCCCAGATGGAGAAATGAGGGTTGGAGTGTGGGGGGGACCAGATCCACAACTGCTTTGGTTTCAGTTAAATTAATTTCAGGTCTCTTCTCTGAAAGGAGAACCCTACTAATCAGAAGGGATATCCTGCTCTTCCAGTGTCCCAAAGCCACCCCATCATGTTGGAGTGGAAAGTCCAGAGCCAGATAGGATCACTCAAAGATTTAGGGAGGGATTAACCCTTTCAGGCAGGATCAGTGGGGATGAGATTGCAACCACAGACCACACTGAATGGGCTGCCAGTGAGCACCAGGAGAGCCACTGAACAAGAACTGTTTTCACTTTTAATATTCTTGAACTTGCACTGGAGAAGAAAGCTGCCCTGCAGAGCCAGTCCTTCTCCAAAGCAGCAAATCCAATATCTTGTCCCAAGGGATGAATATTGATGAGGATTTCGCTGGGGTTTGACTATGCTGTTAAAAAAATGAAATAAAATAAGAAAAATCACTCTGTAATTCTGGCATCTGAAAATTTATCAAGTAGAAACTTGATTTTTTTTCCCCCAGACCTGATTTTGAAGGAACCTTGTCATTTATATTTGTGGCACAAAAATGTCACATTCATTTGTAACAGGGTAAAACACGCTTATTATTTTACATCTCTCCTCGGAGCAGATTTACCTCTTGTAATTTGCAGAGAAGAAAACAACAACAACAAAAAAAAAACCTTATAATTGGCATGAGCAGGAAATTCAGGGATAAGTTTATAGCAGTGTTTTATAGACCTGCTCTGTGGGCAGGGCATTCCTGGAGCCGCTCCGTTCTCTCCTGGTGGTGACCTGTTCCACTTTCCTCGCTCCAGAGCTGAAGAAGAGGCGAAGCTGTGACTTGCAGGCTGCGTTTTGCGTTGTTCCAGCACAGCTATTTATACTCGCGGGGAACAATAGCTGACCTTGGCCCAGCAGCCCGTGCCTGCATTGTCCCGCAGCATTCCCTCCCCGAGGCTGCCAAGCCCTTGGATGCAGGGTGGGGACATCGCAGGGATCATAAACAAAGCCGGGGCAAGCCACAACACTCCAGGCTCGACCGGCAGCGTGTCCAAAGCCGGGGAGAGGTGATTTCTCCCGGGAGAAAAACTCCCCTGCTGACCTCTGCCATGGAATCGCTCCTCTGCCATCAACAACCGCTTGTTCCAAGTGTAAGCCAAACTTCTCCCTGGTGGTTTTCTTCCTGGCAAACGAGCCAGGTGTTGTCCTGGTTTTCCTCCCTGGGTTGTTTTTTGCGGGGAGGAGGAAACTGCAGTTGGAGGGGCGAGCGGCAAACGCTGCTGCCTTCACCCTGCGCGGTGCCCTGGTCCTGGGACAGCCCCTGCGCTGCAAAGGAGGGAGATGCTGCCAGCGCCCCGGGACAGAGCCTGGATCCTCACCGGGAGCTTCCCGGGCAGCCTGGCAGGGCACGAAGCTTTGAGAAAGAGCAGCCCGAGGAGCCGGGGAGGAAGGGTTGGGGAGCGGGGACACGGAGGGGTGTCAGGAATCCGTCCCGTGGGGTCAGACGGACAAACTCGCTGCTGTCCAGCCCTGCCCGCGGGGATGCTCCAGGGGAGCAGAGATCCCAGTGCCAGCCCCGGGCTGCATGTGGAGGGAGATCCCCACCAGAGGGACCTCTTGCTCAGAGCTGGGGAAGCCGGGATAAGCCATCCTGCCGGGCGGGCTCCATCCATCCGTCCCATCCATCCATCCTGCCGGGGCTGAGCACGGCGGGGCAGAGGCAGCTCTCGGGCTGTGTTGTTCTGCTTCTTCCTGGGTCAAACTTGCGCTCAATTCTTCGGGAGCAGAGGCCGGGGGTGCTGGAACAGGGATGGGAGGCTCATGCAGGCAGCACCTCATCTCCTGCAGGCACAGGGCAGGGGGGATGGAGGGCAGCCCCACCTTGGCTGTGCCCCCTCAGCACGAAGCCATCGCGGCTCCCGTGAAATCTGGCTGTTCGCTGAGGTCAGAGTCCCACAGGGACATCCTCCTGGTTCCAGCAGCAGCTGCCACTGGTGCGTGAGAGGAGGGAGGTGCAGGAGGGACGAGGTGCTTTCGACCTCAGGGCTCAGCAAAGCTGCTGAGGAGCCACCACGTCCTCAGAGCCAGGGCACAGGGACTGGGGCATGTTGGCAAGTCCTGCCTTTCCCCTTCTACTCCAAATCAAACCTTGCTGAATAAGAGAAAGCACACTTGCCCATCAGACAGACCAAGGTCCAAATCACTGGGAATCACCTTCTTTTTCTATCTGATTTAGACCAGAAACTTCTATTTGCAGTTTAAGTCCAAGGGGGGAGAGAACATTTCAACCCCAATAACACTTGTGTAAGGATTTAATTAAATTCTGATTTTGGGATTTCCCAACCACGGTGAAATTGAATCAGTACATTTGCATAAAGGTGTTGGAGAAACTGGATTCCCCATTTCCCTGTAAAAACCACTTTCTTGTGGGATCTCCCCATCCCCACCTTGGAGGAGAGGTGCAGTACCCATCCATGCCCAAAGCCAGGGAGTCACACACTATTAACCCCCCTGTGGGCACACAGAAGGCTGCATGGACCAAGTGGACATTACCAGAGTGGCTATTTAAGGCTGAACCATTTCCTCCTCCCTCTCCTAATGGGATTCTCAGCTGGTGTGGGGCCCGGGGGCAGCAGGAACCTTGCAAGGAAGCAGCCCCAGCCGCTCTGGTGGGACATTTGTTTTCCCTCTGCCACGAACCTGAGTTTAATTAAGCTCCCACAACAATTGGATTGTCTCCCAAAATCCCCAGGAGAGCTGCAAGCACAAGGAGAGGATGCAGAGCTGCAGTTTGTGCCAGCACACCCCTGCAGCAAACCCCGACCAGCCGCACAAACAGCACCCGGCGCGTCACGGAACACCAGGGATGGGTGGCCCAGCAGCACCCACAGCACCCACTGCCCCCCCCTTCCCCTCAGCCAGAGCAGCCTCAGAGCAGGACTGCTGGGCTGGGGTTTAATTGCTGATGGTGTTTGCAGAAGAGGTTCAGGGGTGAGTAAACACGCACAAACATTTATGAGGAGCCTGCCATTAATCCCCGTTTCCAGATGGCTTCCTTGGAAAAGCACTGGGATCATTGCTCTGTCAGGAATAACACTTAGAAACCTTTCTCTGGAACTGCTCAAAGCACAGAGGTTTCCTTCCAGACCCGCATCCCCAGCACCAGCTGAGGGTCAATTCGGGTTAGAGGTAAGGAAGATTTTTACAGTGAGGGTGGTAAAACACTGGCACTGGTTCTCCAGAGGACCAGTGGTGGATGCCCCATCCCTGGAAACATTCCAGGTGAGGCTCTGAACAACCTGGTCTAGAAAATGTCCTTGCTCATTGCAGGCAGGTTGGACTGCATGGCCTTTACCAAGTCTCTTCCAACCAGCCCCTTCTGTGCTCTGTCCATCCTGCCCGTTCCAGCCTCCACCTCTCCTCCCTGGCACCACCCAGGCCCCTCTCCAGCCCCCCAGCTTTCACTCGGTGGCACACACGTGCAGATGCTGTTTTGATGGGTGATTAAGCAACATCTCCCTGCAGCAACCTCCAGGCAGCACTGCACCAACATCTGCTCCAAACCCCGTTTCCCTGGTGCCCCAGACGTGATTTCAGCACAAAGTCTTTTTTAAGCAGTAGCAGAAACAGTGATGCTTTAAGGATTAGGTGCTGCCCATTAATGCTCTGCAGGCTTGGAAGAAACAGTTTAACAAAAATCAAAGAGCTACAAAGGGGAAAATATTCCCTATGGCCAAGTCAAGCTCCCACTGAAATCCCTGTAAGTGTTTCCACTGGCTCCAGGGGGAATTGGGCCAGTCAGCGACCAAGAGACAACCTATAAATGGGTGATGTTTCTGTGTGAGTCATCTATGTATACAGCCAAGTTTAGCTCCTTTCTCTGGTGGGTCTTTTGTCTTGTCACTGCTGTTTATGTGAGGAGCTCTGTCCTTCTGCCACCTCCACAATTTAATGACCAGACACTTGGCATCACGCACAGGGTGGGTGACTGTAGGCTGCAGAACATGAGGCATCACCTCCTGACTTTCTGCTTGAACATGAATTAATTTGTTCCTTCACAGAATCAGAGAATTGTTTTGGTTGGAAAAGACCTTTAAGATCATCGAGTCCAACTGTTAACCCAGCACTGCCAAGTTCACCACTAAAACACGTCCCCAAGTGTCACATCCACACTTCCTAAATCCCTGCAGGGATGGTGGCCCCATCATTGGCCTGGGCTGACAACCCTCTCTGTGAAGATATCTTTCCTGATATCCAATCTAATCCTCCCCTGGCACAACCTGAGGCCATTTCCACTTGTCCTATCCTTTGTTAGCTGGGAGAAGAGACCGACCCCCACCTGGCTCCACCCTCCTTTCAGGGAGATGTAAAGAGTGACAAGGTCCCCCCTGATCTCATTATTTCCTTAGGAGCATCACCTTCCACAATAAAAACCTGTTCCCTCCAGTTTGAAATGCCAGGAAAAAGAAAGAGGGTTTCAAAAGACCACAGGAGTTTGTAAAAGCATTTTGTTAGACGGCATCAAAATAAATGCGTGTCTAGACTCACTTCCCAGGGAGTGCCCCCAGGAGGAATGTTGCTCCCCTGGCATCTCCAGCTGTGCTCTGTGCAGGAATTGTCAGGTAGCTGTTGCCATCCTCCCTCACTGAGAACTCTGTCTGACCAACAGCAAACGAGCACGGAGTGTGGCAAAAGATGTCTGGAAACCCTGCTGGAAAATGGCTTTAAAGCCATAACACAGCACTCAGCTGTTACCTGAAGTCTGATGAGCAGCCAGGGAACAGAGAAGGAGCCACAGCACCAGCTTTGTGCATCCAGACATCAGAAAGTCATTAACCAGGAAATTCTGTAGCTGGAGATCTTAGAAATGTTTAAAATAAATAAGCAGCCTTATCTGTTAAAAGGGTTTAAGCGAAGTGAGACCAAGGCAGCCCTTCAACAACACCCACAAAAACAAGCAGCAAGTCCTTCAGATCCAAACCCACTCTTGTCTGCTTCCCCAAACTACCACTCAAGTCAGTTTAAAGGGGATTTAGAAGCACCTGATGTGTTTTAAGAGGGGATATCTCGCAGGGAAAAGAAATCCAGTAATGAGAGAGAAGCCCTGAAGAAGCACTGAAGCTCCCTCACACCACGTGTTTGAGACAAAGGAAGCATCAAAAGCTGTAATTACTCGAAGGAAGCATTTCCAGAGCCAACAATTATCCAATTAAAATAAAGGCAGATATAGAGAGGACGAGCCTGAGGACAAACAGCAACTCCATGTCCCCAAACTGGCTCTCAATAAACAATGTTTTCTGCCAGAAACTGGGCTTTCTGGCAAGACACTGCAAGTCCCCACTTTGAGAGGCAAAGAGTTTGTGCCCTGAAAATACCACAGTCTCATTTGTCTGCCTGTGTACATCCCACATGTACCTCGAACACATCACACCAAAGCCAAGGTTTTTTCCCCAGCCACATCCCTCCCCTCTCTGGGGCTCCAGGAGGGCCTCAAAGACTCGCAGATCCAAAGCAGAATGGGATGCTGGCAGGGGGTGGTGCCTCTGGACAGTGTAACAGGATCACAGTCAGAAAATGAAAGAAATAACCAAGCTCTATCTGCTGGGTGGTTGTTTCTCCTGCAGGAGCCAGGAGAGGTGGGCTTGGCTGGCTGCTTGCCGTGCTGGAAACAGATACCCTGTCCACTGGACCTGTCCAGACTTCACTGACTGCATCCCACTCCTCCCACATGATTTGCCTTAGAACCACAGGATAATTCAGGTTGGAAAAAAGACCTCCAAGATCATCAAGTCCAGCCTTTGATCCAACACTCCCCATGCCCAGTAAAACACATCAGGAAGTGCCACATCCACTTGTTTCTTGAGCACTCCCAGGGATGGTGACTCTGCCCCCTCCTCTCAGTGGAATGGTTGGCCAAGTGTCATCCTAGAAGGTGTTTCATTCCCACATTTTCCACAGGCCAGAGCCAGAGGTCCAGCATAAATGCCAGAGATGGTCAAAGTAATTATTTCAGGCTGTAGAAACTGGGTGTGCAAGGGCTCGCTGTCACCTCCCTGGATCGTGTCCCCTCCACACCTCAGTGCTTTTGTTCCACATCTCATTTCTTGGTATTAGAAATTAAATTGCCTTCACTCTGAAGGATGAGATCTCAGAGTTTCTCTGCAGGTAGAAGGAAATATAATAATAAAATATAAACCCTAATGTGATATTACCTCTAGAAGTGTGGTGGCGTGACAGCTCATTTTTTTTTTCCTCCCCCTTAAGTGTAATTTTCAGCTTTGAAAAATTCCATTTAATTAAATTAAGTTGGAGAAACAAAATTAGAATCTAGATAGGCGGGGAAATTCCCTTTCATTTACAGTTTTTCTGCTTTTTTAATTGCTTGGCTGAAGACCAAGCAGAGCTCCTCTTATCACTCTCCCCATACTTATTGTTAATTTTCTTCTACAAACTGAACTCCAGACATCTTCCCTGTAAAAGCAGAATTTACACTGCCAGAATTTACAGTGGCACCAAACTAAAGCAATAATTCCTGCAGAAAGTGAGCAGATTTCGTTACTGTCAGCATGTTTTTCGCATCAGAGGAAAAGGTTGGGCAACTCAAATGTCACATAAGAGGTGAGATTGTTTTAGTAGAAGAGAGGACTGGAGGTTCTTAACAGTTCTGATTCCTCCCTACAAAGCAGTGACCAAAACTATGGAAATTTAGAGACAAAATACTCTTAACTACAAATTCTTGTTTGAAAGTTGGGGCTGTTTTCCTCCAAGAAGAGCCAGAGAGAGTGATGCCAAGAGACCTACATCTGCCCAAGAGACCTACATCTGTCCAGACTGGAGCTCCTTTTGTCCCCCACAGTTTATGTACTTTGTGCTGCTGAACTGGTGGCAGAGGGAGGACTTCAGAGATTTTTTTTCTCAATTTACCAGCTCACACCCACGTTGTCCCACTTTTCAGTGGAGCAACAGAAAGTCCACAGAGTCCTGCCACTATTTTCATTTGTGCAACAATCTTAATTACATGGCAACAGGCACAGATTTATGTTGATGTTTAACAGCTGATGAAGAAATAATCGAAACTCAAGATTCGTGGTTGATTTTTGAAGGAATTCTTGACAAGACCATCAGTGCTGACTGAACAGAAGAGGTTCAGTCCCAGAGGGACTAAGAAAAGCTCCAGTGTGCCAGAACATCATTCCAGTGATTGCTAGAAATGTTAAATTAGGAGCCAAAGGGTGCATGGCTCTGCATCAGCATTCCAGGTTGCAGAGTGGAATGACAAAACCACACAGAGAGCCACAGCCTTTGAAAACCAGAGCCCAGCCAAAGGCCTGAACTTCTTGGTTGCAATAGAAACAAAATATTTGGTGAGTAAAATCAGAGACAAATGCTTTCTTCAAGACCTGAGGGTCACACTTCGAATTTGCCATGGTGACCACAACCAAGGGGAAAAAATGGCACATGGTAGAGCACTAGCCAAGAATCTTACTGATGGTGCTGCACTGGGTTTGGCTTTGACCATGAATTACTGTTCAGGTAGTGCTCCATCAATTTTTGGTGGTTTTTTTTTTTTTTTAATTCAAATTGAGCTGCATCTTTTTTTCCCTGACCCCACAGTGAAAAGTGGTGTGAAAAACACCACTTTTTTTTTTTTAAAAGTGTCTTGTCTGACATCACCCCAGTGACCTCACTATTTCACCATCCATTTCTCTTCAGCATCCAGATGCATTAGAGTCCCATCCCTCCAGCTCCCAACAACCAGCAAGAAAATGAGGGGTTTTTGCAGGAAAAGGGGAGTCTAGTTCTCTTTCCAGGAGGCTGGGGAGAGCTGCCCCAGCCTGGAGATCCACAGGGAGCAATGGGAACAGGAGGAGGAAAGGGAACCTCCAGCCACCACCTACTCTTCAACCACCACCTCTGCAAAGCCAGGGGAGCTGCTCTGGATGGCACATCACAGCCCAGACCTGGTCCTGGTCTCTTCCCTGCTGAGAGCTGATGCTGCTCAGATCACCAGCACCTCAAGGTGTGGTGGCCTGGGACTGACAGGTCTGGTTGGGGCTCAGTGGAAATCAGTCCTGACTCTGCAGGGCAAAGCAAAGGCATTTCTGCTTAGCATGAAACACTGGTTATTGAGCAAGTGGCTCATGATACAGTAGCACATTTAAAGCAACTCTGCAGATGGTGAGTAGACTGCAAAGGAAAACCCGGGACACACAATATTGTAGAGAGAACAAAAGCTTGAAACAGCAATAAATTTAAGGAAATGATTTCTGAAATCCCTGGGCTGTCTGCACTCAGTGTGACCATCTGAAAACCACTGTGCTCTTTCCACAACTGAAATACTTGACATGCCTGAAGGAGCCCTATGTAAACAGGCAAATAACTTGCTTATATTTTCTTTAGCCAAGCTGCCATTTTTTTGGTGGCACTGTCTGTGAGCACAGGGTTTCCAAAATGGAACAGAGGAGAGCTACAGGTACTGAGAGAGACCATCCCAGGGAAACTACCTAAAAATGTGCAAAACACCCTCAATAAGCATAATTCTGCAGCCTCCCCTGCTCTGCTTCTATGGGAGAGATTTTGCTGCCTGGGCAGAACAGCCAGTGCAAAGCAGTAGGCTTTGAAGTCTAGTTTATTTATCTGCCATTAAAATTTGCACTTTCCTGTGAAACACTTCCATGACCTCTCTTTCCAAGTGCTTTGGACGAATATTCTTTTTCCATTAGCTGCTGAACATTTGCAAGAGATGCTTGCTTTGGAGAAACCAGCCCAAAGCTCATCCAAAAGGCTACAGTTTGGACATGAATGCAAGAAGGGAACAGCTTTCAGTATTAAAAAGACATTTTTCCATTAATACTTAGATGTCAAGTGAGTAATTGAGCATGTGGAGGCTACTGCTGGGAAGAGATGTTCTGGTGTTAGTTGATGAGCAAAGGTTGTCTGGCCCATGCAGCCTCTGGAAAGGACTGGCTGCTGGAGATGGGACAAGTGGAGCTTGACTCCAAATGCCATGGCCTCAGCCCAGCCCTTGCTAATGACTCACTTGGATCTGGGAATGTTTCTTCAGCACAGCTGCCCTCAGATCCAAGCATTGACACGCACGGTTGGAGTCTTCAGAGATACAGGAGGGTCAGACCCTGTTCCCAACACCCCCCTGCAGAACAGGGAGTTCAAACGCTCCAGGCTCCACCAACAGAGCCTTCTTACTCATGTGCTGAAAATGGACAAATCCCTAGAGCTTTTGCTCCTTGGAAATACCCACATCTGCAGATGGGGAGCAGCAGAACGACTTGAGGGAACCCACGGGATGCCAGAGCAGCCAGCAAGTCCATCTGTAGGATCTCTGGGGGGAGAGGAATCCCAGACACCTTTTCTAGAGCCCCTCCTTTGCACCAGGGATAGAAGGGAGGCTGAAGACCTGCAGACCAAGGCCTGCTCTACCAAGTGTGACTTAAACAAGTAGCTTTGCCTTTGTTCCCACAATTTAAGGAATGTAGGAGTAGGAGGAAAAGCTTCAGGTACCTCCTACATTCATCCAAACCTTCCATTTACTTCTGACATCCCTTCTTTCCCTTCTCCCCTCGGCCTCCCAGGGCCAGGAACATTTCCATGCCATAAGCTGGAAACAATTAAGGCAGAGACAACAGAAAAACATCCTTTACAGATTAGTTCACGTAAGTAACTGCATTAGCCTTTTCAGCAAAGTGTGCCAGAGCCAAAAGGCTCCTGGCTTCAGTGGCTGCAGGAGGTTCCAGTTATAGCCACCCTCAAACAAATGCAATCACAGGCTTGCTGCGAGGGACAGGGATTCTGCTCCTCCAGGAATGGTGTGACACACCGAGGACAACCTGACTGCCAGAGACACGGCCATCTATTCTCCAGAAACAAATTGCTAGAACCAAAAGAATATGGGTGGAGCTTCTAGTAAACGCCATTTCACCGCTACCTTACACTGGGGGTGGGTTTTCCACGTAAGGCTCATAAAATGCAAGGCATCTGCCCCTGCAAAACGTAGAGTGGTGGGGAAAAAAATCCTCATTAAAATCTGGCAGATGAAACACAGAACAAATTCCAGAGCCTTTGCCAGATCGAGCCAGCAGCAGTGGCAGCCTTTACAGGTATCTGCATCCCTTCAGCACAGAGTTACAGAGGGACAGGGCACTGTTCACAAATGGATCTTGTGCCGTGGTTGGAAAGGCCACACTGATGTGGACGTGCAGATGTTCCCTGGGTGGGGGTGCTGCAGGTGTAGCAGAGATGTTACAGCACTGCAGGAGGTGCTGCAGCACATAGATCAGGTACAGGAAGGTGTATGTCTATTTATTTAAACTTTGTTTGAATGAAGGAGCAGAATGCCCAGAGAAGCTGCGGCTGCCCCATCCCTGGAAGTGCCCAAGGCCAGGTTGGACAGGGCTTGGAGGAGTCCAGGGCCATCACCAAGAGGGCTGTGAGCAGGTACTGCTCAACATCTCACATTTTGGTGCTGGACATGGTTAAAAATAACAAGGGAAACAGAAGGTAAAGACATCTTCCCACAAAGCAGTGGGCTGGAAGTAGATAACTCAAGGGTACATCTATGAATAGATCCCTGGTGGGTGGGTGGGGCTCTTTTGGAACAGCAGCACTAATACAAGTTTTTGCTTTTGGATCGGTGTGTGGCACATCCAGCTCCCCAAAGGCATGACTGCCAGGGGCAAGTCAGCCCAGCAAGATCCATGTGCCTCAACCCATTCAGTGAACAAGCCCAGAATTCCTCGGACAGGGGTGCTCAGGCTGCTGGTCCCCTTTGTCTCTGAGGGAGACACAGGATATAATAAAGAAATCTTTCTAATAGTGTCAAAGTTCTGGGTTCAGTGAATCAACACTTCCCAGCAAAGGAGGCTTTACTGGAAAATTCCTAAACCAGACCTAATTTGCTGCTAAATGTAATCAAAATTCCAGGCCAGATGCTCAAGTGCTGCAGCTCCAGCGCCCAAGGCAAGGTGGAGTGATGCCACCTCAGCAGTGACCCGGCACACAGAGCTCTGGCTGCTGCTCTCCTCTCCCTCCTTCTGGACATCCCAGTCTGCCTTCCCCTTAAACAACCCAACCCACAGTGGGCAGCTCCACTTAGATCTCTGACTTGCTCCTTTTCCCACATCTTGCTGATCTCTCACTCTGAGCCATCTGTAACCTTGTGTTTGGTGAAGGCCAAAGTGTTCGTGGTTCAGTGTTTGTCCTGGTCTGCAGTGAGCCAGTTCTGCCTTCCAGGACATGGTTATCTACTCCTGTGTGGGGTTCTCCACCAAACCCTGCAAAAGAGACTCTTGGCATTGCTCTGTTCCTGCCATTCCCTGTGAATCCCACGGAGGTTGGAAGAAAAACTATCAGAATAATACCTTAGTACTTATTTATGTTAAGAAAGAAGTACAAAAAAAAAATGGGTGGGAATCAGGCAATGCCCATCCAAGGCAATGGGTAGGGAGTGAAAACTAATCTCCAGCCCAAAGCCATAGAGCACCCTTCCTTCTAAGCAAACTTCCTTCTAAGACATGGTCTTACTTAGAGCCTGGTGGTAGGCAGCCAGGATTTTCTCATCAATTATGCAGGAAATGGATTTAATTGCTGGACTGGAATTGTAAATAGAGCTCCTTGTCACAGCCATGGCATCCAACCACAGCTCAGTTGCTTTGTCTTTCCTCTGCCTGTTTGGGATGTTGCTGAGTCCCTGTGGCCACGGAGACATCTGAGTCTAAACAAGAGTCTCAGGGCAGCAGACAGGGAGGAGCTGAGCCTGTTCCAGTAGTGCTGAGCACGAGGGCACAGTCAACCTCAGGTCTGTGTTTCCTCCTTTCTGCACACAAGATCCACGTCAAGGCCAGTGGTGGGTAAAGCCATTGCTGAGGAGTAGGAGAAGCCACACCTGGAGGGAGGGTACATGTGGAAGAGCAGCCAGGTGAGCGCCCCAGCCTCCCACTGTTAGATCTGGGTCTTAGAGTGCACCAAAGAGCTCACAGATGGCTTACCCTGTGGCAGTGAAATGCCTGAACTGCTTTCTAAAGCCTCATTTGGTGACATTTGGGGCTCCCAGTGCTTAACTCCCAGTTAAGCCCTACTTAACTCCTAGTTAGGAAGGAGACAAAACATTTCCCTCTGCTAAAACATGCCCCCCTGACTCCCAACCCATCTGCAGAGGCTCAGAGGCACATTGCTTTTGCTCTAAGTGTCTGGTTTAAATTAGACTCAAACTCCTTCCAGGTCCCAGAAATGCAGAACTCGTGACTCAGGCTCTGTCATGCCTGTCCTGGCCCTGGGGAGCCTGGTCCCTCCTGCCAGGCAGGCAAAGGAAAACCCAGAGATGCTTTAAAGGGTCTGGCAGGAGGGTGGTGCAGTGCAAGAGCTGCTCAGGGATCTGCACATCCTGTTGTGCACTCAGGATTTGTGAGCAGAAGACAAGCCCCTGGTGCAGGTGATGCGGGTCTAGGGTAGAAACTCACTTTTCCCAACAGGACAAACACACTTCTGAACAATTCCCAAGGGAAAAGTCACTCAAGTATGACAGACTGTACCTTGGCAACAAGGGAGCTGGAGGATTGATTCCTTGGTGACAAACAACTGACAAGATGTGCTGTTGAAAACCCTCCTGACTGAGAACATTTACATGGATTCTATCCAAAGGTCCTCACCTTTCCTTTTGGTTGCTGTGGTGTCTTTCCAGCTGATGACAAACTCAGCTTGGCTTTCTACATAGTGTCTTCAGTGACAGCATAAAAAAAGAGAAAGGAAATGGCAAAGGGATGTCCCCTCTCATGGATGGGGAAAGCACTCACAGGATCACTGCCAGTACCACCTGCCTGGGAGGGATGGAGACTGAACCCTTCCCTTGGCCTCTTGTGCATCCTTCCAGTGACAAGGCAGA
>NW_020956291.1:9774-13941 GCF_003031625.1 Empidonax traillii | reverse complement strand
TTTCTACATAGTGTCTTCAGTGACAGCATAAAAAAAGAGAAAGGAAATGGCAAAGGGATGTCCCCTCTCATGGATGGGGAAAGCACTCACAGGATCACTGCCAGTACCACCTGCCTGGGAGGGATGGAGACTGAACCCTTCCCTTGGCCTCTTGTGCATCCTTCCAGTGACAAGGCAGAAAGATCAAACTCACAAACTGGGAGCCCAGCACCAACCTGCACAGGTGATCAGCAGAAAGGAAAAGGGGATTTTGGAGGTGAAACTCCGGCAGTTTTCTCACGTCATGAATTTCTAGATAGTGAACTGGCAGTGTAGCACATCCCATTCCCAAGGAAAGCTGGCAGGGACCTCTCAGCACCATGAGTGTCTCTGAGCATCCACCCAACGACACTCCCTTCATCCCACACCAGGCTGAGACCTTCCTTTGTCACAGCCTCGTGATAAACTGAAGTCCTCACAGAGCTGCCCAGCTGGGTGCTTGATTTCCCTCCCAGAGTTAAAGCAGGTAGAGCCCATTCAAGTAGAAAAGCTATGAATAAATTCACTGCTGAACTCCCCACTTTACACTGCAATAAAGCCTTCCTGAGATCTTACTGCTATTACTCTCTCAAATTTACGAGAATCCTTAAAACTTCATTTCCTTCTACAACCTTTCTGCCCCTTAAAATGGATTTTGCTCACCCAAATCCCCTCAAACAGTGCAGTGTAATTCAGTCTGTGCACCCCATGGCCAAGCTCACAACGCCCCATTGACCTGCTCCAAAGAAAATTAACTCCCACAGAGGAAGTGGATGAAGGTTTGCTACCAACAGCCAGGAGTCAAAATCAAACAAACAAATTCTCAGCATCAGAAAGCTCTTCTCTTCCCACTGAGGTCTCACAGTAAACAGAATTTAATTGAAAAAAGCCAGCTCAAAAAGAATCTGTATACAAATGGGAAGGTAGAGACTGAGTTATTGTAAGGATTCATTCTTCAAAAGACTCCAGGTTTTCCATCTGTATTCCACTTCATTTTGGAGATGCTTGAACTGGAGAATACAGTTTCAGATTCCATATGCACACTAAGGACATTTGCTTTATTCCCTCCCTATTTCAATATAATTGACTAGGAAATGACACGATTCAGTTTGTAAAAGCATAATAATGCTCCTTGCCTGAGGATGAATTTAATGAATTCATAACTGGCAGAAGTTGTTTAAAACAGATAATCCCACGAAGATTTAGTGTTACATTTTTTTCCACGTTTCAGTGCTCCAAAATATTATCTCAACACCAAGTAATGAATGGGCAGAAATAAGAAAATCCTAGAAAGGAACTTGAAGAGAGTGGGTGTGGGGAAGGGTCCGAAACATGAAGGGCAAGATAAAACAGGCCTCCATTCCCTCAGGTGGCCATGGCTCCCACCATCCTTATCCCTGGCTCATTGTTTTCCATTCAAGTTGTGTATTTTAATTTTTTTTCCTTTTGTGTTGAGGTATAACCCGATTTTCTTCTTTAAAGCCACCTCCTATATCACTGTGCAGACACACTGCTTACAGAAAACAGCCTGGCTGAAAGAACCAAGACTTCAAGAAACCATGAACTTCCCTCAGGATCCTCAACAGTGGAAGCCTGTTGCTATTTAGACTTTTTATTTTCTTTCCCCCCTCCTCCCTCTCAAATCCAGATCTTAGCTACAGTTTACTTTCCCCGCTTAGAAACGTGGAAAAGTTTGTTCAGCTTAAAATTTCCTGTTTGGCATCAGCAGCTGCTGGCTGTATTTATAAATATTTCAGCAGACACTTGGGGGGGAAGGTGGTTACAATCGGGCAGGGGGGCTCTGCACTCCCTCCCTCCCAGCCACAACCCCGGAGTGACCCCCCAAGAGAAGAAGGGCTTGCTGCTGGCTGAGCTGGGTGTGCTGCAAGGCCAGGCTTAGCCAGCAGATCGGCTTCAGGGGGGCTGTTTGAACAGGAAAGTGAAATCACTTGCTTGTGGGATCCAAATATAGTAGCTGGGGAGGAACATTTGGTCAGCAGGCCCAGGACCACCTACCCCGAGCGCTGCTTGCGGCGCGTCCCTCGCTCCCCTCCAGCATCCCTGGGTTGTGCAGGGCAGAAACAGCTCTCCAAGCTGGGCATCCCAGCATGGCATCCTCTCCCTGGGGATACCCAGGCTCAGTTCCCTCTGATTTTCATTGATATGACCAAAAGATAAGAAAGTTGGAGCGAAGGGCAGAAGGAAGAGCCCAGATCACAGAATATGCTGAGTTGGAAGGGACCCATCAGGATTATTGAGTCCAACCCTTACCCCTGCTCAGGCCCATTCCCAAGAGTCACACCACATGCCTGAGAGTATCCTCCAAATGCTCCCAGAGCTCTGGCAGCCTCAGGGCTGTGCCCACTGCCCTGGGGAGCCTGTTCAGTGCCAACCACCCTCTGGGGGAAGAACCTTTTGCTGAGATCCACCCTGAGCCTGCCCTGACACAGCTCCAGCCATTCCCTGGGGGCTGTCCCTGCTCCCCCCAGAGCAGAGCAGAGTCCTGTCCCTCCTCTGCCCCTGCCCAGGCAGTTGGAACTGCAGGGAGGTCTCCTCTCAGTCTCCTCCAGCTGAACACACCAAGTGCCCTCAGCCACTTCTCCCACAACTTCCCCTCCAGGCCCTTCCCCATCTTCATTGCCCTCCTTGGGCCCCTCTTGCCTGCACACCTGATAGAGGGCACCTCCCAAATCTGCCCCAGGAGCTCTACAGCACAGCACCACGTCTGAGCCTGCACAGGACCGTGGGTGAACCACCCCACCGTGGCTCACAGTTCAGTGCTGACCCACCTCACTGCCCCATATTTAGGGTGCTCAACCCAAAGCCTCTGCAGCTTCACAAGCATTTCAGGAAAGTTCAGAGCACAGGTCACTTTACCACCGTTTCCCTCCATTTCAGGGTTAACACCAGCAAGAACGTGAGGCAGGAGCAGCCCGGAGGAAGAAACCCCACGGAAAAATTCCGCAGTCAGAAACTCTTACGGGAGAAGTGACTCCGAGTTCCTCATTTGCCGGTTTTACGTAAAAGGAGGCAAAATGTGCTGAGCAAATGCGAGGCATCGGTGCCTCACCCCCCAGCCTGTTTCCGGCCCTACCAACAGCACCTCCAGCTTCTTAAAGAGCAGCATTTCCTGCGCCTCAAGTGCTCGCAGATGGTGTTGTCCTGGAGCGCTTTGTGCTGATGCCTCTCTCAGTTCCCTCTGCTTGGCGTGACCCTCCTGCAGCTTGGCTTTGTTTATTCCACTTTTTCCTGCTCTCTAGTTGCGAGCTGAGGGAAGGAACCGGCCTCTTCTGCTCCTTTAATGACTGGCTGGTGCCAGGGCACGTCCATGGGGCCATGGCAGGGTGTGGCACTGCCATTCCTGGGAGCAGGGAGTGCAAAATGGGGTCCCTTCAGTGCAGGAGTCACGGGATGGTTTGGGTTGGAAGGAACCTCAAGGATCACGCAGTTCCAGCCCCCCTGCCACTGGCAGAGACACCTTCCACCAGCCCAGGAAGGATGCACCGTTGTCAGGGATGGGTCTGTAAATATTTCTGCCTGAGCACTTTGGGTTCTGAGTGATAAGAAGGTGAGGAGCTGTTTGGCTGTGAGCAGGACCAGGCACAGCCAGGCTTGGTCCAGCCACACTCCCAGCCTGAACTCTGAGGTGCCCAGCTCCAAGCTGGAAGCCACAGCTCCACATGGAGGCTGTGTGGTGTCCAAAGCCACGGACACCACTGACAGCACTGGCAGGAGAACACACAGAGTGCTAAATACAGGGATTAGGGTGCCTACAGTTTATGGCTGTGCCTTCAGACTACTGTCTTAAGACCAGCCTTAGGTATAATTTCATGACTGCTGTCATGGTCATCAGGATGCTTCACCTTCCTTCTCTGGCTCTCCCTTCACGCAGGTTGGTAACTTCCCAAGTGCTGCATGGACAAAGGTAGTACTGTAATACTTGGGGATTATCTGGGATTTCCACCTAAAGGTCACTGAGAAAGGTCACTTATCCCCACTGCAAACTTTGAAGCAAAGGCAGGGAGCTAGAAAAGCTACCCAGCAGCACTGGGGGAAATCCTGAATTCCAGGAATTCACCCTCCTGCCTCTGCAAAACTAGAAATTCAACAAAAGCCCTGAGAAGGCTTCCAACTTCTGCACTATTATTT
>NW_020956291.1:0-9413 GCF_003031625.1 Empidonax traillii | reverse complement strand
GTCACTGAGAAAGGTCACTTATCCCCACTGCAAACTTTGAAGCAAAGGCAGGGAGCTAGAAAAGCTACCCAGCAGCACTGGGGGAAATCCTGAATTCCAGGAATTCACCCTCCTGCCTCTGCAAAACTAGAAATTCAACAAAAGCCCTGAGAAGGCTTCCAACTTCTGCACTATTATTTTCCAAACAGGATGTGTTGATCCTTCTCCCAGAAGCAGCAATTAAAATATAATGAGTTTTGCATTTGCCAGCTAATAGGGCTTGATGCACAGGCTGCATGTGCAAGAAATGAAGGTGTGAGCTCAGAAGTCAGACCAAGGCCTGTTGGAAAGACTGAGCAGAGAAAGAAGAGACAAGTGGCAAGTCAAAAGCTGAAGAAACAGCCAAGCTCCCAGGAAACCTGCAGGAAATCCAAGGGTAAGTGGAGCAGGACAGATGTGCCTGGGCATTCTGAAAAGAATTTCTCAGTATGTCATGAATGGCAGCACCCAGCAAACCAACCCTTCCTGCCACCTTCCCTTCCAGGAGGTGAAAACAAACCCTCAGGAGGGTCTTTCTGCCCTAGCAGGAGGATGCCTTCACGTGGCACAGGGTGCTGCCTGGCTCACCAGACACTGATACCCCTCTGCTCCTGCACCCAGGACCCCTCCTGGGAAATGTGCTGGGCTTTTGCAAAGTGTTAGATCATGAAAGCATTGCAAATCATTCACGGTTGGAAAGAAAGTCCCTCTTAAATACTTTTCTTTGGAGAAGTTATGGATTTCTGCAAAAGCTCTCAAATGTGTCACTGAAAAGGACTCAAACCAAACAAAAATAATAATGCAAGAGTTGCCTGAGCCACAGCTGAAAGCCTCTGATCCCAACTGCTCCTTCAAGCCTACCTTTCACCAGCACTAACACTCCCCTCAGTTTTTCTTTCTGCTCCTCCTGGGAGCCCAGCAAACAGTGCAACAGCTTTCCAATAAATCACGTGGACAAACAAGAATTCTCCTGCAGCACAAAAGCAGGGGGTCAGAGCAGCTTTCCAGCCATGGCACGTGGGTGGCTTCCCCCCCGTGTCCAGGTGACCCCTTCCAGGGGCCATCCCTCTGCAGCACATCTGGCTGGGGTGCCTTGGCTTCACTCGAGCCCCGACACCGGCAAAGGCTTTTGCCTTTTCACCCCTCACCTCCCTGAGGCACAGGGAGCTGCCATCACCCACCTCCCAACCTGACCCCCCCACACCTGGGGCAGGTCAGCTCCAAACCTCTCCCACCAGCCAAGCAAACAGTGCTCCCAGATTCCCACGGCACTGGAAGAGCACGTGTTTTCCACCGCCTTCTCCCCGGGAACAAAGCCCAGCCCTGCTTTTCCTCTTGCTTTAAATATCTCTGCAGAAGGCCACCAGAAAGGAGAAGAACTTTCTGGAAGAAAAGCTCTACCCTGGTTCATGCCTCAAGATGTAAATAAGCAAAACCACCACATGAAGCTTCCCAAAACACAGCGTTTCACATTCAGCATTTGATTTTTCCAGCCCTTCAAAGGCACCAGTTTCTGTTCACTGCTCCAGCCCCGGGGAGCACTCGGGCTCCACAGGCACAGAGGAGACTCACAAGCAGCAGCCCAGACATGATGGCATCATTTCAGGACTTGGAGCACACACTTAAAAGCTGTATTTTTCCTAAATGGATTCCTGCATACATTTAATTATTTTTCTGAACCGGAGCCACTGCGAGGGCTTAGAATCATCATTCTGAAGAAGTAAACAAGGGCAGCTGCACATCCCTGCAAATTTTCATTAGAAAAACACTCTTGACTCCAAAGGAGGGAAAAAGGAAGATTCTCCTCCAAAAGGCTCTTATCTGCTCTCAGTTTAGCTCCTTTTGCCCCAGTCCTGGTTCAGGCTCATGAGGACATTCACCCCCCCCTGGGTTTCAGGTGCTTCTTCCCTTCCCTGAGTGCTGCTGTCTGGACTCCTGCAGCCGTGGGGTGGGATGGGATTGGCACACAGGGGAGGTCCCAGCCCTCCATCCCACCACAGCCCTTGGCTGGGATATCCCTCAGGTTCCCACACCCAGCTGGGCCCATGGGAGCTCTGTACCCCTCAGCCAGCACTTCCCCAGGGGAGTTATGTTTCGCCTCAGCACCAGAAACTTCCTTCTTCCTTTCACTTCCACATTAAAAAAAAAAAAAAAAATTAAAAATATTTCTTTAGAAAATGACAAATAAGTTTTTGTTGCCATCGTCTCAGGACTCCTCGTTTCCCCATCTTCCCAAGCTGCTCTCCTCTTGCTTCATCCCTGTGCACCACTTGGAGGCTGAGGCATTAACATCTCACTCCCCTTGCAGGAGAAGGTTCATGGATGAACATCCATGGGGAAAAACACGCCCAGAGTGTCACTGAGTCAAAGTGGGGGATGCAGTCCCTGCTGATCAACCAGTGCCGTTGATCTGATCCATCTGGGTGTCCCTCCCTGAGCACAGAGGGCTGAGAAACCAACTCAGAGCAGGGAAAGGAGAGGATTTGGTAATCTCAAGAGTTTCCACCAGCACGGATTATCATCTGGAAACACCACAAACCTGGGGGGTTTCCAAGCAGGGAGCCTGTGGGATGGAGCTTCCCAGGATGTGGGATCCCAGGGAAATTACAGAGCCAGCACAGCAGGGACAGCAGTACCCCCAGCCCTGGGGGGAGCTGCTGCTGGCACCCCACAGCAGCTCAGAGGATGGAGCAGCAGCAGGAGGAGCAAGGGGAGGAGCACTCCCAGAGAACCAGCCAGAAAAAGCAATGGGAGGGAGCAAAAAGGGAGGATAACACACCTCTGTCTACTATGAACTCCCCAGGGACTCGCAAACCTGATGACCCTGCCTAGCAAAGCACAAAGGAGATCATCACCAGGAAGCCAGGGCTGTATTCCCAGCAGATGAAAACTGATGACTCAGCAGATGGGACTTCTTGTAGTTATTAAACTCATCTAAGCAAAGCTTCCCCTGCTCCCATCGGCTCCAGTGGCTTCATTTTGCCATGAAACAATTAATTAGTCACCGGGCCAGACACCAAGAAAGTACAAACAAGGGGCACTCACCAAGATGAGGAGCAGATCCACTTTCCCAAGTTGCAAAGGACTTTATATCCCTTAATTGTGAAGCTTCAAGGAGGAAAAATAAAAAAAAACAAAACCCAAAGCAAGCCAAAAAAACCCCTTGCAATTATATGGGCTGTAACAGAGCAAGAAGGGAAGCAGCTTTCCCTCTCCCTCAGGCTTTTGAAGGATGGGTAATTAATTACCTAATAGTAAAAAGCTGAGCCTCCCCCAGAATGCAGTCCCCTGATAGGATTCATCATTCCTGCTGGGAATAGGGGCCTCCAAGGGTTCCCCATCACCTCCCCAGCCTTAAATTGCCAGGACCACGTCATGCCAGGGAAATAATAAAGGAAAATTAGATGGGAAGATGAAGAAGGGAAATAAAAGAAGAGCTTTGTTATTTTTCACACACTGTGGAGTTATGCAGATGGCTCGGAGCGTGTGGGATTTCAATTTGGGCTTTTCACAGGAGGACAACTATCAGGGTGTTTCTCAGCCAGAGCAGCCAAAACAATCTGGTTTTTTTCTTTTTGTTTTCTGCACTTGATAATTCATTTCTTGTGGTGTATTTTTTTTTTTTTTTTTGCCTCATAATCCTGGGTTTCACCAAGGTAATAACTAAGTGGGAGTGGGTGTAAAGCCTTGATGGATAAGTGCTGTTGGCACCATGGAATGGAGATTTCAGTTCCAGCTGCCAGGGAAAGTGGCTGAGGATCCAGCAGGAGGGGTGTGCAGTGGGAGAGTGGCTGCCCTGTGCTGCTGGAATTGTGGGACAGTGACTGCTCACGAAAGCACCATCAGAAAATGATGCCAGGCCAGGATCAAAGAGGAGAAATGCTTTGCCTTTCCACCCCAGTAACTATTCAACCTGTCAACAGCCAAATCTGCCCCCCTCCTTCCCCGTGCCCAGGAGGGCAAAGGATGCCAAAAGGCAACTCAAACCAACTAACAAACCAGCCAAGCGTTGCCATCACTTGTCATATTTATGTTTTTGATTTTATTTTTAATTTTTATTAAAAAACAACCGTTATCAAAAATGAACCATTTGCTGGAAGGCTTCAGCCAGGGAGAACTCCCATTTCAATCTCGTGAACAAAAGGCAGCACAGTTGTAACCCAGAGGTTTTAAAAAAAAAAAAAAAAAAAAAGGTAACAAAAAAAAAAAGAGAATGGTTCAAACCATAGCTTGTAACTATGCAATTTTCTCATTGTCCAGAGAGAGGCTTTTGCTAAAAGCCTTCAGTTCAGAATTTCATGGAAGACTTTTAAAACCCATGGGAACAAGGAAGCACGTGCTTGTTTTTTTAAAAAAGGATGTGCTTAACAAGCCCAAAACTGGGTATATGCTTAAAATTGCAAACTAGCGAATAGTTTTTATTTAAAACAAAACAAACCAACCAAAAAAAAACCCCACCCAACAAATCCCCCAAAAATTAAAAACCCAAAAAACATTTCCTCAATCTGGGAACTTTGAAGTCAAACCCAAAGAAAAAAGGGTCTTAAAATATATACACATATATATATGGCTTTCCATTTTTTCCCCTATCCGTTTCGCTGGAGACAAAAAATAAACTTAAGGGTGATATTTGGTTTTTGAAAACGATTCTGTCCTTCTCTTTAGCTGTCAGCCAGAGCTGGGGGGGATGCAGGCGCTGGTGTGTGGTTGCTCAGGACGTGGCTCAGGCTCCCCCCGAGTTCTCCTTCATCCTCGCCAGTAGCCGGGAGTAGACGGGAGCTGCCAAGGGAAGGGGCAAGTTGGGTGGCACAGACACAGAGCATGTCCCTGTCCCCTCCCCTCCCTGCCATCCTTGGGGCAAGGCAGCAGGATAAACCCCTGTGAGGGACGGGCACGTGCAACGGAAATTAGAAGAGAGTTGGAGGGGATGGTTTTTTACCTAGCCGAGGATTCCTCTGAGAAACCTGCGTGGAAGAAATCAGATGATAAACACAACAGATCTCTGACAGCCATAAGAGCAGTCAGCATGTCAATATATTTGACTATTTGTAGTCAATTATATATATATATAAAATATATTTATATATATAAAATATGTGTATACATATAAATACGCATATATATAACATGTATATACATACATATATAAATACATGTATACATATATAAATATGTGTATATATATAATGTGTATATATATACACAAATATTCATACACCTATAATTATACATTAAGTCTATGATATGAAATATATTCAACATATAAAAATATATTACATGTTCATTTATACTATAAATAATGGAGTATAATAATAGAAATATATGGTAGATTTTATTGTTTCTCTATTTATATAATATATTAAATATATTAAAATATTGACTATTATGTCAATATATTGATTATTATAACTATTGACTGTTATGACTATTATGACCATAATTGACTGTTATGTCAATGTATTTATTGACAATATTCTCTAAAATCTGTGGATGAATGACTCTTCATTACTGGAAGCTGACATGTATAGTACCATGCCAAGGCTGCCTGCTGCAGACTGAGGCCTCGTGTTGCAAAATGTATTATTTCTCATATAATTAAATCATGCAAGGAGAGAGGATGGATCATTGCCTGAAACACACACACTCCCTTATTTTGGAAGTCAGCATGTGAATGAGCCATTATCTTGCACTCATTATTACCCAAGTGTGATTTCAGCAGCTCCACAGTGATGTTTTTTTGGTTTTTTTTACCTTGGATAGCGCAGACGCCTGTTTGAAGATTTCCAGTGCAGGGTCTGCAGGCTCATCCCCTCTTTCCTGTGGCCTGGAAGCTGCAGGGTGGGACACGGAGAGCACTGAAATACTCAAAAGCAGGCAGGCTGCTTCCTTCCTCTATCTGCTGATGGAAATCCCGCAGCAGCCTGATCCTCCTCACCAAACTAAACCAACTGCCACGTGTCCCCACCCCTTCCCAAAGCAGCTTTGCTGTAACGAGGTGGCTCAGGGGTTTCTCCCCGTGGACCTACCCTGTGGCTGTAAGACAGAGTTCACGGCATAAATCACGCCGTTCGTGGCCATGATATCACTCTCAGCAACGGGCTCCTTGTTGATGTGTATCACGTTGTTCTTCTGTTCAGGGAGAGGGGGAAAAAAAAAAAAAAGAAAATTAGAAACTTTTGTCATTTCCAAAACGTCGTTAAAAAAGCCCCTCACTTCGCATTCGTTCATTTGCTGGATAGCTGAAGGCGTTTTCGTTCCTCTTGCCAATTAAGGAGGATATAAAAACAAATTACAGCCCGAGCTGTTGGCCCTGGAACGGCTGGCAAAGGCTTTAAGGCTTTCTCGGTGCTCTGGCTGGGAATGCTGTCCTGTGGCAGCAGAGCACATCCACCAGACACCTGGTGGCAGCAGGCACTGCCACTCGTGCCAAGGGAGATGGGATCAGGAGAGGGCAGAGCAGGACTGGACAGGGAAAGACTCTGTCGTTCACTTTGGCTGGCTCAATGCACTTGGAAACACTCTCCCTTCCATTTTTTTGTCCAGTATTTTCTTGTGCATGTTTTTTTTTTTCCTGAAAAGTTGTTTTTTTTCCCCCTGCGTTCTCTTAATGCAGTGCAGAGTTTGTGAAATGAAATTATATATCTAAATAAATCCCGCTGCGTTCAGGGAGCCCATGCAGAGATCATTTTCGTTGCACAAAAAGAGATGTGTTAGCTGAACAAGCTATTCATTTCATTTATTTATGCTTTTTCCCCCGTGACTCAGGGTTACATTTACAACAGCTCCTGGAAATCATTTACAATTGGCCTTCTGGGGGGAGGGGGTGGGGAAAGCTGAAGCAAACCACATTTCATTCTTGTTGAATTGAACACATGGCAGCAGTCCCTCTGCTACAGCCTGGAAAACTCTGTTTGGTGGGACTGTGAGCGCATTTGGGGGAGGCTCCCACACCATCCAGACACACTCCTGGCCCTGCTGAGCACAGAACCCCATCCCGGGGCACTCACCATGCTGACTTCCAGTTTATCTCCCTGCATGGATTTGAGCCTCACGAGGGCACTGACGGCGCCGCTCACCAGGATCTCGTCGGCCACGTGGAACTTGAGGATGTTGGCAAGTTCCTTGGCATTACCTGGTGGTGAGGGGGAGAAAAACATCTGTGTTTGCAAAAGAGCATCAGCACTCACTTCCCATATTTTATGGGCTGGAATGGAATGATGTGGAAAACACCATCATTCCCTAACTGTGCAAAGAAAAGATGTAAAATTGATCAAATAAACAAGCAAACCACATCACACCGCACCCCCCCCCCAAAAAAAAACCCCAAAACCAGAACAGTAACCAGGTTAGAGCTGCTTAGCACATTGAGGGCATTCCTGCCTGGGCAGGTCAGGATCCCAGCAAGCCCAAAAGGATGCTCTCCCAGTGTCCCACCTTGGAACCTACCAAACCTGCCCTGCACGTGAAATCCCTGTTTCTTGGGTTTCCATCCCTCGTTCTCTCACTGTGCACAGCATGAACCTGCTCCTCAGGAAGTCTGGGATGGCAGGGCAAAGACCCACCCGTGTGAAATAAGGAAGCAGATGGAGCCCTCTGGTATTTGCAAATGTCACCAAGGCTGCTGTCACTCGACAATAATTCTCACAGCTGGGTAGGAAGGGGAAAAGTGCAGGAGAAACGTCACTGATGGCTCATGGATTGATGCCCTGATCTCCACTCCACTGAGTCTCTACTCATCTAGTCAAGCTTCCAAGCAGATTTGAGGAAGACAAGATGCTTCCTCTTCGCCATTTATTTTCCAGAAGAGGAACATCGCCTGGGCCAGCAGCCCTTCTCCAGCTTCTCCTTTAGAGGATTCAGAGTCCCTAACAGGACAGCTAGTGCAAAAGGTGGCTCCATCTACAAAACCAGAACAGCTCCCTCAGCTCCCTTTTCTTTCAGTGCTTCCAAAGCTTGTATTTCAGCTTTTTTCCAGGATGGTTTTCAGGGTGGCCGCAGTCGACACTGCACGTCCTCCCCAGCGTGATTCACCTCTTCGTCAGAGGCGTAACCTAAATATTTGCATGAGAAAAGAACATCTGAAGTGTCCACATCTGGGAATCCTCATTCCTGCAGCCATTTACAATAGCTGCAAAACAGTTCTGAAATATTTATGTACGAAGTGCTAGACTGGATGTGCAGTCTGATATTACGGGTTCCTCATCCCTGCACTTAAAAGGATAACCAGCTCCCATGGGCAGAAGCTTCCCAAATTATGATGTCAATGTTTGGTTGGGTTTAATGACCAGAAGACATTACTCTCAAATACCTGACGTTGTTTCCAACCACAGCCAGTTTTGAACATGAACAAAATAAAGGATCGTGCTGCTTATCCAGGAGGGCCTTATTAAACATTCCCATGCTATTTTCCACACCCAGTGTGTGTGCTTTCCAGGAGACTGACCTTAATCTGAGCTAGGCTGGAATATCTGAAGTCTTCCCAGTATCAAACTAGACCTCCTGCTTTTTCTGTGCATAAATAGAAGGAGAAACAGGCCCAGCCTTTTGCTACTTAAATGTCACACAGTGTAACTTGAGGCTGTGTGTGGATCATTGTCTTCTCTTTGCTAAATTTACTCCAGACACCCCTCTCCTGTGTGGTTGGGAAGGAATCCTCACTTCTCTCATCCTTGAGAAAGGCAGAGACCTCGCTGGTTCCTTTAGAAACACCTGGGGGTTATCTTGCTTGCACCACCAGCACAGCCAAATGAAAGTCAGAGTGAGCTTGTGGCACAAACTACAAACACATCTTCCAAGAACACAGGCAGTACAAATCTCAAATTTGGGAGCTCACTGTCACTCTGCGCATCCCCAGCTTTTTGCAGTTCAGCTGAACCCCCTGGAAATGCTCACCCATGAGTTTGTTGAGCTCGCCCTGGGGCAGCGCTCGGAAAGCCTCGTTGGTCGGAGCGAACACCGTGAAGGTCCCCGGCCTGTTGAGGTTCTCTGTCAGCCCTGCAGACTGGATTGCAGCCACCAAGGTGCTGCAAAGCAAACACACAGCAAATGCTTCACTGCAGGCGCTTCTAAACGGTTGCACATCATGTTTTGAGACAGCTGGGAGGTCACCGTGGCAAAACCCTGCTGGGGGCCAGCGAATCAATTAATGGAAATGTTGATTAGGTTTAGATCAGGAAATGAGCCTGGGAGGTCCGACCAGAACGTCTGAGAAATGGCAAAGCAACCTGGGAATGCTGACTGCCTGGGGGCCAAATGGGAGTGGGGAGACAGAGAGGTCTGGCCACAGGGGCTCTGATGGGCAGAGGGGGATCCAGAGCCAGCTTCTTACTGTACTGAGGGAACCACACACTCTTGGCTCACAATTCATTGAGGGTTATTTCAAGTTTCACTCCCTA
>NW_020956290.1:205925-207311 GCF_003031625.1 Empidonax traillii | reverse complement strand
TGCCAGAGCTGTGCCCGTGTTCCATGTGGAACTGCCAGTGCCCGGTGACGAGCACAACGCAGCCATTCCCCTGCTGCCAGCCAAGGGTCAGCAGCTCCCAGCGCTCCCTCTGCCCTGATCAACGTTTTTTGAAGAGGACCCTTCAACCTGTTCCCTGTAGAGTGTCTCCACCTGCTACCTGCGATATCTGTCGCTCCTGTGTCTGCCTGCAGTTTGGATCTTCTGATCAATCCCAGCAGGATGTGCAGCCTCCTCCCAGTGAAGGTACAGTGCCATTCCATGCAGTTGGGCAGTCTCTGACTGCCCAGGTGAGCTGGAGCTCTGTGGGGATGGTCTGGGGCAGGGACAGGGACCCCTCTCTGAGGTTGTGCTCCCTGCCGCAGGCTGGGACAGACACCGAGGAAGCCATGGATGTGGACATGGATGGAGATCTTGAAGAGAGCATGGAGGTTGACGAGGAAGAATATGTGGAAGAGATGGAGGTGGACATAAAAGAAGATGAAGAGATGGAAGTGGAAGAGGAAGGCGAGAAGGAGGAGGCCATGGTGCTGGGCTGAGGAGAGTCCCCCAGCAGCAGGACAGGCACGTGCTGGCCATGCCCTGGCCATGCCCATCCCCAGCCGGGCTCAGGCCTGGCGCCAGAGTCCCTCTGTGCCCAGCGTGTGCCAGGCTGGGGGCACAGGGAACACCCAGCAGGGCCCGACTGCACTGACCGTGCCCTTGCTTTTCTTACAGGACTGATGAACAAGCCAGACACTCAATCAGTGACGTTGTATATGTGTTTTAGATGCCTTTTCCTCTTTTTGTAAATACGTTTTATATTTGTGATTTTTTTAAGAAGATAGTTGTATTCATAATGAAGTTAGTTGTTTTATTAAAAAATAGTTTTTTATGAAGATAGTTTTTTATTTAACAAGATAGTTCCCTGATTAAGAAGATAGTTTTATTAAGAAGATACATTTTCTAAGCAGATAATTTTTTCTTAAGAAGATAGTTTTTTATAAGAAGATAGTTTTTTATTAAGAAGATAGTTTTTTAAAAGATAATTTTTTTATTAAGAAGATAGTTTTCATGAGGAAGATAGTTTTTATAAGAAGATTATTGTTGTTAAGAAGACTTGTTTTTATAAAGAAGAATACTGATTTGTAAAGAGAAGTTTTATAATAAAAATAAATTCTGAATATATGTCCTATATCATGGTGTTTTGTTGTCCTTGTGTAAGACATCTCACAGGTGATCATTGTTACCCAGGCCCACAGAATGTGCCCTCTCAGCCCAGACCCCCCCCGTGTCCTGGGCTCATCCCCAGCCCTGGGGGCAGCAGGGCAGGGGGGGTTCTGCCGCTCTGCTCCGCTCTCAGCACACCCCACCTGCAGTGCAGCCTCC
>NW_020956290.1:204275-205904 GCF_003031625.1 Empidonax traillii | reverse complement strand
GCCCCTCATGGCCCCTCAGAGCTCCTCATGGCCCCTCAGAGCTCCTCATGGCCCCTTACAGCACCTCATGGCCCCTCAGAGCTCCTCATGGCCCCTCACAGCTCCTCATGGCCCCTCAGAGCCCCTCATGGCTCCTCATGGCCCCTCAGAGCTCCTCATGGCCCCTCACAGCACCAGGCACAGGGATTCTCCCGAAGGAGAAGGGATCAGGCTCTGCTTGTTCTCCTTTTATTTAGGTCATTTTATATCGACGAAGAAAGGATGAAACGGAACATTTCACACCATTTCCCTCTACTTTAATCTGGGGGGGGCTGAAGCTCTCTGCTGATGGTGGCCCGAGTGTGACCATCAGTGCAGCCCCCCAAGAGGGCATCTTCAAAGGCACTCGATGCTGGCAGTGTCTTGCCTGCAGCAAGGAGCAGGACCTGGAAGATCATCTGTCCCTCAAACTTTATTGCCTACAGGAGCAACTAACCACCTGATAACTGTCAGAAAACAGTTCCCAATAACATTTCTTTTAAATATTTTCCTTAAAGAAATATCCAGTGGTCAGGATTATCACCACATAGTTTAGAAGCTGAAATCAGAGATGAATTAATAAGCTCTCTTTTCTAGCACAGGTGGTAAACACCAAAGATTCAGGAACAGACACAGTGTCGATGCACTTGAGGGGAAAATGCGTCATCTGCCTGATGGCGGAGCCCTCGTGGATCCTGCAGATTTTAGGCAGAAAATAGCAAAGAATTAAAGATAATATTTTCAAAGTTCTTTGACACCCACTCCACACCCCCTGCTTACATTTTGAACTAAAAGAATATAGTGTGTACATTTGAGATTTGCTCCTACCCTTTTTCTTTTCCCTGGATCTCAGTCTGCTCTTGGACAGCCTGCATGGCAGAGGGCTGCAAAACCTTGTCCCTTTTGTGAAGGAATGCAGGGAGGGCAGCAGTATCTTTCAGAGAACAACATGCTGGCTGAGCCAGAGGAGGCCACCAAGGTGCTGAGGGGACTGGAGCAGCTCCCCTCTGCAGACAGGCTGGGAAAGTTGGGGCTGTCCAGCCTGGAGAAGAGAAGGTTGTGTGGAGACCTCGGAGAAACCTTCCCGTGGGTGAAGGGGCCTGCAAGGAAGCCGGAGGGGGACTCTTGTTCAGGAACTGCAGTGACAGGACAAGGGGAATGGGCTCAAACTGACAGAGAGGAGGGTTAGATTTGATGTTGGGACTATATTGTTTCCTGTGAGGGTGGTGAGGCCCTGGCAGGGGCTGTGCAGAGAGGCTGTGGATGCCCCATCCCTGGGGACATTCAAGGCCGGGTTGGACATGGCTCTGAGAACCCTGGTCTGGTGGAAGGTTGGTCAGGTCAGAACAAGATTATCTTTAGGATCCCTTCAAAGCCAAACCAGTCCAGATTCCACCATTCCATGATCCCCATCCTCCACTGTGGAGTGTCCGTGGTCCTCCTGTGACATCAGAGCTGCCAGAGCTGTGCCCGTGTTCCATGTGGAACTGCCAGTGCCCGGTGACGAGCACAACGCAGCCATTCCCCTGCTGCCAGCCAAGGGTCAGCAGCTCCCAGCGCTCCCTCTGCCCTGATCAACGTTTTTTGAAGAGGACCCTTCAACCTGTTCCC
>NW_020956290.1:193234-201275 GCF_003031625.1 Empidonax traillii | reverse complement strand
GAGGAGGCCATGGTGCTGGGCTGAGGAGAGTCCCCCAGCAGCAGGACAGGCACGTGCTGGCCATGCCCTGGCCATGCCCATCCCCAGCCGGGCTCAGGCCTGGCGCCAGAGTCCCGCTGTGCCCAGCGTGTGCCAGGCTGGGGGCACAGGGAACACCCAGCAGGGCCCGACTGCACTGAGCCTGCCCTTTCTTTTCTTACAGGACTGACGGACATGCCAGACATGGAATTGTCGACCTTGTACATATGTTTTAGATGTTCATCCTTTTCCTGTAGATATGTTTCATAGTTAGTAGGTTTTGTTAAGAACGCGAGTTTTTTATGAAGAAGATTTTTGTTTTTCTAAAGAAGATAGTATTTTTTTTATAAGAAGCTTGTTTTTATTAGAAGTTTGTTGTTCTTGCTAAGAATGTTTTTTATATTAGAAGGTTATTATTTTTACTAAGAAGAGTTTTTTAGAAAATAGATTGCTGTATTCAGTAAGAAGGTAGGTTTTTTTAAGAAGATGCTTGTTTTTTTTAAGAAGACTGGTATTTCTATAAAGAAGATTTTTTTTTATAAAGAAGATTTTTGGTTTAATTAAGAAGATTTTTATTTTTATGAAGATTTTTATAATGTAAATACATTCTTTATTGATGTTTACTGTGTTGTTGTGTTTTTCTTCTGTAACTATGTTTTCTTGGGGTGCAGGGGCCTGGAGGGGGTGCAGGGTGTGGGAGCCGTGGGTGCTGCAGAGAGTGGCAGGGGAGGTGATGCTGGGAGGGGCAGGGCTGTGGGATCCCATGGTTGTGGGAGCAGGGAATGGGCACGGAGGAGCAGGGAATTGGCACGGGGGTTGCCTTGGGGGATCATGAGCCTTGGCCCAGACCTATCCTTAATTGGGAAAAAGAGAAGAAAAACTTAAAGCTTTAAACAAAGAGAAAAAAATTGTTTATTGTGTATCAAGAATTCAGGGAAGAAAAATGATCTGTGGGTCCTGAGATCCTTTGCAGAGAATAAAGGACAGGGACAATAAGCCCAGGTTCTTAGGTGTGGATGTCCTGTGTTTCCTGACAGCCCAGTGCTGGGGAAAGCATGATGTGTTTAATTCCATATAATATCCATTGCTGTTATCTCTTTAACCTTTCTCTAAAATAGGGATGTTAGGTCCATTTAGGATCCACAGTGGGAAACTTAGCATGCAGTATACCCTGTATATTGGATATTAGCTGTCAAAATATTACAATAGAGAAAGAAATACAAATACAAACCAATATCAATCGATAAAACAAAGCCAAAGACCAAATTCTGGAATATAACCCATTCAATGCGCTGGAAGATCCACACAGCAAGAATGCCTTATAATCCAAGGGGATCTGACCTGTGTCCCAGACTGATACAGGGATCTATGGTCTTCTCCAGGAAAGTCCTGGTGTTGGCATGAAGGGAACAAGGTGCTGTGGATGCACAGGAGATCAGGCAGAGCTATGCCACCTGGGGTGCCAGTAATGAGGAGAGCTCCTCTAATGGAACGTCCAGCATGTTGACTAAAGATGCCCTTTTTAACACCAACAACTTGGGGTTAAGGGGTTTGTTTCTGCTCTTTTTCTGTATCAGGGCCTCAAGGGGAGGGAGCCAGTGAGGCACAGACGCTGTGTGCCCATTGCCAGGGTTTGCTTTGCAGCTTGGACTTGTGGGGGCACAG
The DNA here is from genome assembly GCF_003031625.1 of Empidonax traillii. Classification (NCBI taxonomy): domain Eukaryota; kingdom Metazoa; phylum Chordata; class Aves; order Passeriformes; family Tyrannidae; genus Empidonax; species Empidonax traillii. Next base: position 199,592 of record NW_020956290.1, on the reverse strand, counting down.
GGAGCTCAGAGCTGAGCTGGGGGATGGACCCATGGCCTGGTCCAGACACCCCACAGAGCCACTGTGGGTTGGGAGCTGGGCCAAGGGAACAGAGGGAATCTGCTCCTGGGCTTTTATCCCTCAGCACAGGAGTGTGTTGAGTTTCTGTCGAGGGATAACCCACCATTGCCCGCTGTTCCCCAAGAAGCTGCAGCCCCTGCAGGGCTCATCCCGGCCTCCAGCTCTGGGTCCTGAGCACAGCAAGGCCATGGAGCTGCTGGAGAGAGTGGGGAGGAGCCCCCGGAGATGCTGCGAGGGCTGGAGCCCCTGTGCCCTGAGGAAAGGCTGAGAGAGTTGGGGTTGCTGAGGAGGGAGAAGAGAAGGCCCTGGGGAGGCCTCAGAGCGGCCGGGCAGGAGCTGAAGGGGCCCAGAGGAAAGCCGGGACAGAGTGTTCAGCAGGGCCTGTGGGGAGAGGACAAGGGGGGATGGCTTTACACTCAAGGACATCAATGAGGTTGGATGGAAGGAAGATGTTTTTTTGCACAGAGGGTTTAAAGCACTGCAGGGGCTGTACAGAGAGGCTGTGGATGCCCCATCCCTGGGAACATTGAAGGCTACTTTGGAAGGGGCTCTGAGAACCCTGGTCTGGTGGAAGGTTGGTCAGGTTGGAACAGGATGGTCATTAGGGTCCCTTCCAAGCCAAACCATTCAAGGATTTCCATGATCTCCATCCCACCCTGTAGACTGGCCCCACAGCTCCTGTGACATCAGAGCTGCCAGAGCTGTGCCCGTGTTCCATGTGGAACTGCCAGTGCCCGGTGACGAGCACAACGCAGCCATTCCCCTGCTGCCAGCCAAGGGTCAGCAGCTCCCAGTGCTCCCTCTGCTTTGATCAACTTTTTTCCAAGAGGACCCTTCACCCTGCTCCCTGTGGAGTGTCCCCACTTGCTGCCTGCGACATCCATCAGTCCTGAGTCTGCCTGCACTTTGGATCTTCTGATCAATCCCAGCAGGATGTGCAGCCTCCTCCCAGTGAAGGTACAGTGCCATTCCATGGAGTTGGGAACCCCCCAAACTGTCCAGTTGGGCTGGAGCTCTGTGGGGATGGTGTGGGACAGGGACCCCTCTCTGAGGTTGTGCTCCCTGCTGCAGGCTGGCACAGACACCGAGGAAGAGATGGAGGTCGACATCGCGTTGGACACAGAGGAGGAGATGGAGGTGGACTTGAAAGAGTTTGAGGAGGAGATGGAAGTGGATGTGGTGGATGAGATCGAGGACATGGACATCGATGAGGAAGATGAGGAGGAGGCCATGGTGCTGGGCTGAGGAGAGTCCCCCAGCAGCAGGACAGGCACGTGCTGGCCATGCCCTGGCCATGCCCATCCCCAGCCGGGCTCAGGCCTGGCGCCAGAGTCCCGCTGTGCCCAGCGTGTGCCAGGCTGGGGGCACAGGAACACCCAGCAGGGCCCGACTGCACTGACCGTGCCCTTTCTTACAGGACTGACGGATGCAACCGCCATGGAGTGGCTCTTTGTAGATATGTTCGACGTGTTCTTGGATGTTGTTTTTTGTAAATACGTTTTGTAGATTCTGGTCTTTAGTAACAAGATTTTTTTTTTTTCCAAAGAAGATTGTAGTTTTTATTAAGATGGTTGTAGTTTTCATTAAGAAGATTCCCTTTTTCATGAAGAAGCTTGTTGCTTTATTAAGAAGTTTAGTTTTTTATGAAGTTTCTTTCTTTTATTAGAAAACTCGTTATTAAGAAGATTGTTTTTATTAGAAGATAGGTTTTTTTAGTAAGAAGATAGTTGTTTTTAAGTAGATAGGGGGTTTTTTTAATGAAGATTGTTATTTTTATAAAAAGACTATTGGTGTTATGAAGATTTTCATATTGTAAATACATTCTTTTTACATGTTTGCTGTGTTGTTGTTGTGTTGTCCTTCTGTAACTACATTGTCTGGGGGTGCTGGCACAGCTGCCCCCCAAGGCTGGGGGTCCCTGTGCACAGAGGGGTCCCCCTTGGGAAGGTGCCGGCCCTGGGCACTGCTGGTGCTGCTGGGCTGGGGCAGAGCAGTGTCCCCGAGAGCAAAGGTGTCCCCAGCACAGAGGGGGGTGTGACAGGAGCGGCCCCTGCAGCTGCCCCAAAGCAGGCAGGAAACCTCCTGCTGCCCTTCCTGCTGCAGCCAAAGGCACTCCTGGGCCCAGAGCTGGGATCAGGACACAGGGAGACCAAATCCCAAGGGATGCAGTCAAGGCCAATTGGCAATTGCTGGGGGCAGGATGTGGGGAGAAGGTTTTGGAGCTGGAGGGGCTGATGTTGAAAGCTTTGAAGCTCCAAGCACTCTGGGTTCCCATCCCCAGGGCACTGCCCTGGGCCATTGGAGAGCCCAAAGCCCAGCGAGGGATCCTTGCCCTGCCCGGGTTGCTGCTGCTGGCAGCGGGCACTGGCCCATGGCCCCCACTCAGGACACACATGGAGTGGGCAGTGCAGGCTGTGGTGGGGAGGGTCTGGGGCTTTGGTGTTGGGGTGCTGGTGCCGGGGTGCCATGGGGCACATGGGTGCAGGGCCTGGAGGGGGTGCAGGGTGTGGGAGCCGTGGGTGCTGCAGAGAGTGCTGGGGGAGGTGATGCTGGGAGGGGCAGGGCTGTGGGATCCTGGGGCTGTGGGAGCAGGGAATTGGCAAGGGGGAGACGCTGGACACTCATGTACCTCAGCCCAACCATGCTCTTGTTAGGCAAAAAAGAAGAAAAAATCGAAAGTTTTAAAGAAAGGGAAAGAAGTGTTTATTGGTGTATCAAGAATTCAGGAGGAAAAATGATCCAGGTGTCCTCAGATCCTTTCCAGGAATCAAAAGATGGGGACAATAAACCCAGGTTGTTACCAGGTGTGGGTGCCCTGTGTTTCCTGACAGCCCAGTGCTGGGGACAGCCCGCTGGCCCTGCTGGGGACACCAGCCCTGTGGCTGCCAGGGTTGGGAAGGGTGGATGGGAGCAGGGCTGCCCCAGCCTCTGCAGCATCGTGGGGCTCAACGTGACCCGCTGCACTTCTTGTCTCCTGCTCCTTTTCCTGCCGGGGCTGAAGGGTCTCCACTCCATCGCTGCTCTCCCGGGCAAGGCATCCAAGGGGTTTCATGCAGGCTGTGTGAGAAACATCATTGTCCTTCTGCAGAGTCATAAAGAAGTCAAGGCAAGCTGAGCTGCTGGGAGAAATCCTGAGCTGGATCACTTTAGATTTGAGGCTTTTATTTTGATCAGGGTTTAATTTGAATCAAGTTCCCTGAGTTGGAGCAGATACATCAAGCTTTAATTTTTCTCAGAAAGGAGCTGCTGGTGGCATCTCAGTGCTCTGATCATGGCTGGGTGCATGTGAGTAAAACCTAGGAAAGGCCTAAAGATTTACCTTAAAATGCTTAGTTAGAGATAGAAGTTCGGTCTTAGGAATTTTAAAGGATGGTACCTTGGATCCCAGAGAACAACACACCCAGATGAGAACATGAACGAAGAGTTTCTTAAGAGATAAGGGGCGAAATAGGGGCATGGGTCCAAAATCTTGCAAAATTCACCAGGGAAGTCAGCCAAACAGAGAAAGGTGAAGAGTTCCAGAGGAAGACTCCTAAAATACGATCCTCTTTGAGGCTGAAGAAACCGGAACAACCACCAGAACAGCGCCCCAAAAGAGGGCTCCACCCCAGACCCCACCTATTATGAATATTATGATTAGATGTTGCAGTTGTATGAATATGCACGTATAGATGTTGTAATCTCTCACCAAAACTGTAAAAATTACCTGACTTTTCACTCATAACTTTGGAGCTAGATTGTCCAGCAAAAGTTGGCTAGCTCCCCAAAGTTGCTCGAAATAAATACCTTTGCTGCTTAAAGACTCAAAACTGTCTCTGAGCAGTTCCACTGAGCCTTTTGGGGCATCCTGAGGATGGTGGGACTGAGCTGCTGAGGGTTCCCTTGGGGACATGAGCATGTGTGAGGTGGTGTTTGGGAGTGTGTGGGTGGTTTTTCACCAGCACGGCTGAGCTCTGTGGCTGGGCTGGGCATCCCTGAGCTGAGCACAGATCCCAGGGGTGTCTCACTGGATCCCCTGGCTCGGACAAACTGCTCTGGTTCTACAGCCAGGTTTGGTGGGAGTGTCCTGAACAAGAATCCCAGTGGAAGGAGAAGGTTGATGGGAAAAGGAGTTTCAGTGAAGCCTTTCTAGGTTTGGTGTGAATGTTGGAAAGATATGCTGAACATTCCTTGCTCCCCTGTTAAAAACAAAAGAGTCTTTAAAGGATGGAATTGAGATCGAGCAAATTTCATGTAGATGTTGATGTTGCCCAGAAGAGGAGATTGCCCAGCAAGGCAGGAGAGGAGATGCTGTGAGGGCTGGAGCCCCTGTGCCCTGAGGAAAGGCTGAGAGAGTTGGGGTTTGTTGTGGTTTTGACTCTGGCCAGATTTCGAACACCCACTAAAAGTTGCTTTTGCCTCCTTTTCCCCCCCTGCTCCTCTTGGAGGAGACAAAAAAAAAAAAAAAACAACCCAGTCAGAGAATTCCTGAGTAGAGATATAAACTGGGAGACTTGCTTACTAACTAATTTTCACATGCAAACGGATTCAAAATGAATAGAACTTAAATTTATTGCTATCAAACTTAAACTAAGAGGTACATTTATTGCTGACAAAATAAGAACTAAAGAGTAAAAGAATAAAACACCTTCTCTCCACTCCCCCCTTCCCTCCATGTTCTCCCTCCGTCCCCTAGCAGAGCGTGGAACAGGGAAGGGGGGTCACTTGTTGTTTGAGTCCATCTTTCAGCAGCAGCTCTTATTGATCTACTGTCCTGAGGGTTACTCCTTCATGGGCTACAAGGGGACAGCTTGTTTCACCTTGGTCATCACCACACTTAGAGGGGGCAATGGCTTTGAGTCCTTCCCCTGTTTCCTGTGGGGTCCCTTCCCACAGGACACAGCCCTCGATAGACCTCTCCGGTGTGGGCCCATCCCCTGGGCCACAGTTCTTCCATAATCTGCTGTCCCTTGGGTCACAAACGAGCTGCACCTGCATAAATCCCCCCCAGGGCCACAATTCCTTCCCAGGACAACTTGCTCCAGTGTTGGTTTCTCTCTCCATGGTCTCCAGCAAGACTCTGTTTCATCTTAGGCCTCCCACGGGGTCTCAGCCTCCTCATCCATCCACCTGCTCCAGCGTAGGTTCCTCCAGGAGCTGCAGGGGGGGTTCTCCTCACCCCAATAATCTTCCACAGGCAGCAGGGGTCTCAGCTTTAAGTCTTTTCCCTACTGGAGAGGGACAGGGGGCCCCTGGGCCTCTCCTCCTCCTCCTGCTACACTGACCTTGGAGTCTGCATTGCTCTCTCATGTTCTCCTTTGCTCTCCTCTGGGCCGGAATTTCATCTGCAACACCAACCTTGTCTTCCTCGATTCTTAAATGTGTTATCACAGAAGCCACTGCCATTGGCGAGGAGTAGGAAATGTATCCTGGAGCTGGCTATCCTTGGTTTTTTCATAGAACAGCAGAAGCTTCTGGTAGCTTCCAACTGAAATCATCTCTATGATGGCCCCATATTATCCAAAATTCCGCCACTTGAACTCATGAGAAGGTTCTGAGGAGGGAGAAGAGAAGGCCCCGGGGAGGCCTCAGAGCGGCCGGGCAGGAGCTGAAGGGGCCCAGAGGAAAGCCGGGACAGAGTGTTCAGCAGGGCCTGTGGGGAGAGGACAAGGGGGGATGGCTTTACACTCAAGGACATCAATGAGGTTGGATGGAAGGAAGATTTTTCTTTTGCACAGAGGGTTTAAAGCACTGCAGGGGCTGTGCAGAGAGGCTGTGGATGCCCCATCCCAGGGCACATTCAAGGCCCGGTTGGACACAGCCCTGAAAACTCTTGTCTGGTGGAAGGTTGGTCAGGTTGGAACAAGATGACCTTTAGGGTCCCTTCCAAGTCAAGCCACTCAAGGATTCGGTCATTTCATGACCTCCATCCCACCCTGTGGACTGGCCCCACAACTCCTGTGACATCAGAGCTGCCAGAGCTGTGCCCGTGTTCCATGTGGAACTGCCAGTGCCCGGTGACGAGCACAACGCAGCCATTCCCCTGCTGCCAGCCAAGGGTCAGCAGCTCCCAGCGACCGCTCGTCAGGTGATCCTTGAGAGACTCATCAGTCCTGGACTCTCCCTGCTCTTTGGAGATCATCGTCTATCCCAGCAGGATGTGCAGCCTCATCCCAGTGAAGGTACAGTGCCATTCCATGGAGGTGGGCATCCAACAACTGCCCAGGAGTGCTGGAGCTCTGTGGGGTTGGTGTGGGACAGGGACCCCTGTCTGAGGTTGTGCTCCCTGCTGCAGGCTGGCACAGACATTGTGGAAGAG
>NW_020956290.1:191707-192745 GCF_003031625.1 Empidonax traillii | reverse complement strand
TCGACATCGTGTTGGATGCAGAGGAGATGATGGAGGTGGATTTGCCAGACTTTGATGAAGAGATGGAAGTTGATGTGGTGGAGGAGATTGAGAAGATGGAAGTGGAAGAGGAAGGCGAAAAGGAGGAGGCCATGGTGCTGGGCTGAGGAGAGTCCCCCAGCAGCAGGACAGGCACGTGCTGGCCATGCCCTGGCCCAGGGACAGGGGGTCACCTGCTGCCAGGCTGGGGCTGGGCTGGGTGGTCCCGCTCAGGGACACGGTGCCCCGTGCCCGAGATTCTGACCTGACTGCAGTGACTGTGCTCTTGCTTTTCTTCCAGGACTGACGGATACGCTGGCCACGGAATTCTGAACATTGTACATATGTTTTTCATGGTTTTTTCCTGTTTTTGTAGATACATTTTTGATATTTTAAGAAGATAGTTTCTTTTTTAAAGAAGATATAAGGTTTATTATGAAGAAGATAGTTTTTGTATTTAAGAAGATAGTTTTTTACTATAGAAGATAGTTTTTTATAAGAAGATAGTTTTTTATTAAGAAGACTGTTTTTATTAAGAAGATAGTTGCTTTTTATAAGATGACAGTTTTTTATTTAGAAAATAGTTGTTTTTAATAAGCAGATTATTGTTTTAAGAAGATGTATTTTTATAAAAAAGAATACTGTTTTGAAAAGAAAATTTTTATAATAAAAATAAATTCTGAATAGATATCTTATATCGTGGTGTTTTGCTGTCCTTGTGTAAGACATCTCACAGGTGATCATTGTTACCCAGGCCCACAGAATGTGCCCTCTCAGCCCAGACCCCCCCCGTGTCCTGGGCTCATCCCCAGCCCTGGGGGCAGCAGGGCAGGGGGGTTCTGCCGCTCTGCTCCGCTCTCAGCACACCCCACCTGCAGTGCAGCCTCCAGCTCTGGGGTCCTGACACAACAAGGACAGGGAACTGTTGGGGCAAGGCCTGAGGAGGCCCCCAAGGGGCTCAGGGGACTGGAGCAGCTCCCCTCTGCAGACAGGCTGGGAAAGCTGGGGCTGTCCAGCCTG
>NW_020956290.1:186011-188187 GCF_003031625.1 Empidonax traillii | reverse complement strand
GCACCTGGACAGCTGGCCCAGGGAAAGGGAGCAAACTCTGCCTCTCCCAAACTTCAGAGCATCCCCAAAATGAGCGCAGAAGAACGTGGTGAACAAAGCCCAGGGGCCTCAAAGCAGTGCTGAAGCCTTGGAACTCCTCAAACTCTGCTCTTTCCTGACCCCAGGGGGTTGTGGCTGCTGGGCTGGCTGGTGTGGGGGCAGAGCTGCTCCCACCTCCTGCTCGGTTTGACCCCCTGCCAGGCAGTCAAAGGATGCACCAGGGTTCAGCATCTGGAATGAACCTTCTTACACTGATAAACCAAACACCCTCACAGGGCTGAGTCTCTGACTGAGCCCCACAGTGGGGTGGTGATTAGCACAGCACAGCAAGAGGAGACTGGGGATGGCCTGAGGGCTCTCAGCTCTGGCACTGCCTCAGAGCCCTGGAGCTCTCCACTGCTAATGGAAACAAGGGAAAATGGGGACAGGAGACAGAGAGGAACATCCTGGAACAGGCTGCCCAGGGAATGGTGGAATCACCATCCCTGGAAGTGCTCAAAAAACATGGAGTAGTGGCGCTCAGGGGCACAGTTCAGGTTTGGGATTGACAGTACTGAGCTAACAGCTGAACTAGATGATCTCAGAAGGCTTTTCCAGCCTAAAGGATGGCATGATTCTATGATCTTTTCAGGTCAGTGTTCTGAATTTCCCACCACCCCTATCCCAGCCTGCCTGACCTTTAGGCAAGTCGGAGACAAGACCGAGGTGAAGGATGCTGTTTGGTTGTTGCCAACGGGCGCAGGACTGACACTGCCTGGAGCATTCACTTCCTGACAGCCAACCAAAACCATCCTGCAAAGCTGGGCCCATCAGTAGAGCCACAGCAGCTTTTAAGCAGAGGTTTTCTACTCACCTGGTTCTGTAACTCAGCTAATCGCTGACTGCAGTGAGCGTGAGACTCCTCCTGTGAAGAAAACACAAAGATTTCATTTTAGTCTGCAGCTTGGTCAGGGCCATGGTCTACAGTTGACTACCATTAGGTCTCTGCTGGGGGGCTGCTGCCACTGGGATTTGCCCTTGTCCCTCTGTACAGCCAGAGCCTCCTCCCACCAAGGAAGATTCTGTTCTCACCTGTCTAGAGGCGGACACTTTGTGCTGATCAGACTGGGAGTGAGACAATCCACAGGCACCTGGGAGAATCTGACCCCTAAAACATCTCTTCAGCCTCCTCCGCTCATGCTCCACCTGCACATTGGATGGGAGAAGGGGTCACAGAAACCTGCCACCAACCAAGGAGCAAAAGGACCTCTGGGCACTGAGGTAAGGAGATCTCTGCTCAGAGACCCTTAATTGCACCAGAGAACAAAAAAAGGGCTATGTGGGCTATGGAAAAGAGCCAAGTGTGTGTCTGGGGAAAGGAGGGTGGCACTGCAGTGAAGGTCCATTTGTGAAGGCCACGGGGTGCCAGAAGAGAGAGGAAAATGCAGAGGGTGTGCCCACAGCAGGAAGGAGAGGGAAGGAAACAAGCACAGGACTCCAAAGTGCTGCCTGGGGAAACATGTTGTGGTTCAGAGGGCCATGAGGTTTTGCAGAGGAAGCAAAAGCCCATTTTACCTGCTCAAGAGTCCTCCTGAGCTCAGCATTTTGTTGCTTCAGCTCCACCTTCTCATCTTCCAGCCTTGCAACTGTTCGCTGCAGACATTCCAGGCTCTGCAATGTGAGTCTCTTCTCTGAGAGCCACGACAGCTGCTCCCCTTCTGCCACAGCCTGCTGGGCATTGAGAGAGGAGACTCCATGAGCTGGTGCCACGTCAAGGTTAGAAGGGTGTTAGAACCAACACTTCAGGCAGAGTGACCTCAACAGGAATGGAAATGCTGAGGCCCTTCTCCTCCTGGTGCACAGCCCAAAGCAACACACCCTTTCTCTAGGGGCCCTCCTCCAAATCAGCTTGGAGAAGTGAGCTGTTTGTTCTGGATGTGCTTTCTGCTACTTTTGTTCAGTGTCGCCCATTCTGGTTTTGAGAGAGACTGCAAACATTCATTTCCTATTCAGCCACTTCATAGTTTTACAAAGTTCTAGAGTGTCTCCAGCTCCCTCTCTCAGCCATTTCATGCCCATCGTGAAGACTTCCACATTTACACCTTCCTGTTAGGGAAGTTATTTACCACCTTTGGTCATCCTCTTTGACTCCCACTGT
>NW_020956290.1:183818-185990 GCF_003031625.1 Empidonax traillii | reverse complement strand
AGGGAAAGGGAGCAAACTCTGCCTCTCCCAAACTTCAGAGCATCCCCAAAATGAGCGCAGAAGAACGTGGTGAACAAAGCCCAGGGGCCTCAAAGCAGTGCTGAAGCCTTGGAACTCCTCAAACTCTGCTCTTTCCTGACCCCAGGGGGTTGTGGCTGCTGGGCTGGCTGGTGTGGGGGCAGAACTGCTCCCACCTCCTGCTCGGTTTGACCCCCTGCCAGGCAGTCAAAGGATGCACCAGGGTTCAGCATCTGGAATGAACCTTCTTACACTGATAAACCAAACACCCTCACAGGGCTGAGTCTCTGACTGAGCACCACAGTGGAGTGGTGATTAGCACAGCACAGCAAGAGGAGCCTGGGGATGGCCTGAGGGCTCTCAGCTCTGGCACTGCCTCAGAGCCCTGGAGCTCTCCACTGCTAATGGAAACAAGGGAAAATGGGGACAGGAGACAGAGAGGAACATCCTGGAACAGGCTGCCCAGGGAATGGTGGAATCACCATCCCTGGAAGTGCTCAAAAAACATGGAGTAGTGGCGCTCAGGGGCACAGTTCAGGTTTGGGATTGACAGTACTGAGCTGACAGCTGAACTAGATGATCTCAGAAGGCTTTTCCAGCCTTAAGGATGGCATGATTCTATGATCTTGATATTTTCAGGTCAGTGTTCTGAATTTCCCACCACCCCTATCCCAGCCTGCCTGACCTTTAGGCAAGTCGGAGACAAGACCGAGGTGAAGGATGCTGTTTGGTTGTTGCCAACGGGCGCAGGACTGACACTGCCTGGAGCATTCACTTCCTGACAGCCAACCAAAACCATCCTGCAAAGCTGGGCCCATCAGTAGAGCCACAGCAGCTTTTAAGCAGAGGTTTTCTACTCACCTGGTTCTGTAACTCAGCTAATCGCTGACTGCAGTGAGCGTGAGACTCCTCCTGTGAAGAAAACACAAAGATTTCATTTTAGTCTGCAGCTTGGTCAGGGCCATGGTTTATACTTGACTACCATTAGGTCTCTGCTGGGGGGCTGCTGCCACTGGGATTTGCCCTTGTCCCTCTGTACAGCCAGAGCCTCCTCCCACCAAGGAAGATTCTGTTCTCACCTGTCTAGAGGCGGACACTTTGTGCTGATCAGACTGGGAGTGAGACAATCCACAGGCACCTGGGAGAATCTGACCCCTAAAACACCTCTTCAGCCTCCTCCGCTCATGCTCCACCTGCATATTGGATGGGAGAAGGGGTCACAGAAACCTGCCACCAACCAAGGAGCAAAAGGACCTCTGGGCATTGAGGTAAGGAGATCTCTGCTCAGAGACCCTTAATTGCACCAGAGAATAAAAAAAGGGCTATGTGGGCTATGGAAAAGAGCCAAGTGTGTGTCTGGGGACACTGGGGAAAGGAGGGTGGCACTGCAGTGAAGGTCCATTTGTGAAGGCCACGGGGTGCCAGAAGAGAGAGGAAAATGCAGAGGGTGTGCCCACAGCAGGAAGGAGAGGGAAGGAAACAAGCACAGGACACCAAAGTGCTGCCTGGGCAAACATGTCGTGGTTCAGAGGGCCATGAGGCTTTGCAGAGGAAGCAAAAGCCCATTTTACCTGCTCAAGAGTCCTCCTGAGCTCAGCATTTTGTTGCTTCAGCTCCACCTTCTCATCTTCCAGCCTTGCAACTGTTCGCTGCAGACATTCCAGGCTCTGCAATGTGAGTCTCTTCTCTGAGAGCCACGACAGCTGCTCCCCTTCTGCCACAGCCTGCTGGGCATTGAGAGAGGAGACTCCATGAGCTGGTGCCACGTCAAGGTTAGAAAGGTGTTAGAACCAACACTTCAGGCAGAGTGACCTCAACAGGAATGGAAATGCTGAGGCCCTTCTCCTCCTGGTGCACAGCCCAAAGCAACACACCCTTTCTCTAGGGGCCCTCCTCCAAATCAGCTTGGAGAAGTGAGCTGTTTGTTCTGGATGTGCTTTCTGCTACTTTTGTTCAGTGTCCCCTATTCTGGTTTTGAGAGAGACTGCAAACATTCATTTCCTATTCAGCCACTTCATAGTTTTACAAAGTTCTAGAGTGTCTCCAGCTCCCTCTCTCAGCCATTTCATGCCCATCGTGAAGACTTCCACATTTACACCTTCCTGTTAGGGAAGTTATTTACCACCTTTGGTCATCCTCTTTGACTCCCACTGT
>NW_020956290.1:159575-183530 GCF_003031625.1 Empidonax traillii | reverse complement strand
AATCAGCTTGGAGAAGTGAGCTGTTTGTTCTGGATGTGCTTTCTGCTACTTTTGTTCAGTGTCGCCCATTCTGGTTTTGAGAGAGACTGCAAACATTCATTTCCTATTCAGCCACTTCATAGTTTTACAAAGTTCTAGAGTGTCTCCAGCTCCCTCTCTCAGCCATTTCATGCCCATCGTGAAGACTTCCACATTTACACCTTCCTGTTAGGGAAGTTATTTACCACCTTTGGTCATCCTCTTTGACTCCCACTGTACATCCTCCTATCTGGAGTTCTACTCTCTGTCCTTAGACAACCAAACATGTGCAAGCTGTGGGTGAAGTATGTATTTCTGCAGTGGCTGGACACTACAGGTTTGTTCTCTGTTCTCTTTACCTGTTACATCCTCATCCAGGACTGCTCTGTGGAAAAAAATCACATTATCAATCAAGCCATGTGCACTGCTCTGAACTTAGTCAGGAGTCACCTCCCCTGTCGTGCCTTTCCTGATGAACTTCTTGGAGCATTGATAAATGTAGTCTTGCCACCAGCACTAAACCAATCTCTGTGGATGCAACTGCATTTCCTGATCACCTGCTCTCGCCCAGCTGATCTACGTGGATGGAACTGAAATCTTCCATTGTTTTCACATTTCCTGCACTTGTCACTTCTTTGCTTCCCATCAGCAGGTCACAGGACCTGTCAGCATCCTGATCAGGCTGCCAGTAATACTTCTCAAATCATGTGTAAACGTATAATGCATAAATACAGTGTTTACTTGGTAGTTTTTCTCTACATCAGTACACTAATGGAATGCCAGAATATTGGCAAATTCCTGGCAAAGCTGCAGCACAGGCTATTGCAGCTGTTCCACTAGCAGGACCTGGATCAGTTCACCTTGGAGAAATCCACACAAATTTACCTTAGTGCTTTTTGGACAGGGGCACAAGCATGTCCTGAATGAGCAATGAAGCCTTTAACCTGACCAGGGCAATGGTATAAATCCCATTCTTTTTAGAACACTGGGCAAGCTGTCCCTCAGAAACCTCCATGTCTGAGAGCATCCTCTAAGCTCCAGCAGTGCAGCTGCTGTTCAGCCATCGGTACAAAACTCTGCTAAGTTCACTACATCAGTCTGGTCAGCAGCTCCCTGTCCTTTCCATGCCAAATCCAAGCCACCACGTGTTGGCTGAGCTTGCCTGGGCACAGAACCAGTTCCCCATGCCCAGCTCTTGGACTGGAGCTGATTTGAACAGCAAGCTCCATAGTTGTGTCAGTTGTTCCAGGCCTGCCAGGAGACATTATCACAGTGAATGGTCTCTGCTGGAGCCAGACAGACAAGGCTGCTGGCTGCAGACCTGGCTGCTTTGCCCAAACAGCTCTTGTACTGACAGGAATTTATATTCCCACCTCTTGGAAGGAAACATCATTGGAACCCTTCATGGATGTTTGAGTTGAAAACCAATCCCAGTGCCTACCTGTTGATGAAATCGGTCCGTGTCCCGCTCTGAAACCATTCTCTGCAGGACATCTAATTCTTTCAGCAGAGTCCCTTTGGCCATTTCACTCTTGCTAAGGGCAGCCCTCAGGACTTGGGCCTTCTCTCTCCATTGGAGTTCTCTGCTTTGTGTCTGCCTCAAAGCAGCAGCCACACACTCCAGCTCCTCCCCACTGGCTTTCCTCTCAGCTTGCCATTGTTGGGTAAGCTCCTTCTGCCTTTGCAAGAGATGGTCTCTCTCCTGGAGAACTTTCCTCTTCTCTATTGCTTCTTCCTCCCATTTTTGGAGGTTTTGGATTTGTTTCTTTAGGGTCTCCCCCTCATCTTTCCATCGCAAAGCTGATGTTAATTCTTTCAGGAGTTGGCTCTCCCTCCTTAGCTCTTGTTCTCTCCCTGACAGTGTCTCCTCTAAATACCTGACTCTGTCTGTTTGGTATTTGATCTCTTCATCCTTCTTCATCAGAGTCTGCTGAATGTGCTGGAGATCTTCCCGAAGAGCTCTTATTATCTCTTCTAACTCCTTTTGGTCGCTTTGAGCCGTGGTCTCTCCTTCTCTCTCAGGGAAGGCTTCTTCCAGCAGCTTCTCTTGCTCTCCCTCATGTCTAACCTCTTCATTCTTCTCAGCTGGCCTAAGCTGGAGATCCTGCCAAGTCTTCAGTACTTCTTCTTGGCGCTGGAGTTTTTGCAGAAGGGTTTCATTGTTTTCATCTTTCTTCCTGACCACTTCCTCAAGCAGAGTTATCTGCTTCTGGCATAATGTTAGTGCTACTTTCATGCTTTCTTCATGGAGTTGGAACGTGTTCATTTGCTCTGTCTGCTTGAGGAACTCCAAATGGTTCTCCTGCAACATCTGCCTCATTTTGTCTTGATCCTGCTCTAGACTCTTAGCCTGCCTGCCTTCCACCTCCTTCTGCTCTCGAAGGTCCTGGACGTGCTCGTCGAAAGACGCTCTCTCTTGATCTCTGGCTTCTAAAGAGGACTCAGCATATTCCAGTTTTTGCACGACAGCTTTAGTCTGCCCTGCTGTCTCCTCCTCTTGCTGTTGAAGGTTAGAGATGGCCTCCTCCAGAACCCAGATCTTTTCTTCTCTTTCTTTCAGAGTCAGTGCTGCTGCTTGGAAATTTGTTTGCTCAGCTTCATGCTCTTCCTCATTTTCCTTGCATGCCTCACACTGCTTTCTAAGGGATAAAATCTCCTGCTCTTTTTCCTTTAGTTCCACTTGGAGATGCTGTAGGATTTCCTTCTGCTGTTCAGATTCTTCGTGTTGCTTTCGGAGGGTCTCAATCAGTTCCTTCTGAGATTCAATCATGACATCCTTTTCTTTCAGTACTGTCCTAGTGTATTCTAAGTCTCTGTGCAAGCCACTCATCTGTTGTTCTGTTTTTTCCTCATAGCTCCTTGTTTGCTGCTTTTGGGTGTCTATGAGTCTGTCCTTTTCTTTCAAGGTTGCCAAGGTCTGCTCCAGTTGCTCACGGGCAGTCCTTAACTGCATTTCCAGGGCTTCTTCAACTTCCTGCATTTGCCTTTGTTGTGACTCAAGCTCTCGTTCTTTTTCAGATAAAGACAGTGTCATGTTTTCTACTTCACCAAGAAGCTCTTGCAGATGCCCCTCTTGCTGTTCCTTGTGCTGCTGCAAGAGCTTTAACTCTTCCCTTTGAGTGTCACACTCACTCTCTCTGTCCTTAAGAGCTGCCCTCAGGTGTTCAAGGCTTGTGTGCAGCGTTTTCCCCTGTTCTCTCTCCTTTTCCAGTTCCTGGATCTGCTGAGTCAGACAAAGAAGCTCCAAGTTTTTCTCCTTCAGGTTGCCCTTCACATGATCAAGATCCTCAAGCAGATTTCTCACTTGTGATGCACCATGTTGTTCCAGAACCATTATTTTCTCCTCCTGGGATCTGATCTCCTGCTCCCTCTCTTCCAGTTCCTTGCTCACCTTGCTGACAGCAGTGCTCTGCAATTCTAACTGCTTTTCCAGTTCCCCTATCAGTTTTTGCTGGGATCTGATCTCCTGCTCCCTCTCTTCCAGCTCCTTGCTCACCTTGCTGACAGCAGCCCTCTCCACTTCTCGCTGCTTCTCCAGCTCCTGTATTTGTTCTTGCTGGGATCTCATCTCCCACTCTCTCTCTTCCAGCTCTTTGCTTAAAGCAATCCTTTGTTGTTCTTGCTGCTTCTCCAGCTCCTTTATCTGTTCTTGCTGAGATTCTGTCTTCTTTTCTTTCTCTGTTATGTCCTTAATAACCTGATTGAGAGCAGTTTTTTGCATTTCTTTCTGCTTTTCCAGGACTCTCACCTGCTCTTGGTACATCTTCATTTCCCTCTCCCTCTCGGACAGGATGGCAGTCATACGAGCCAGATTCTCCTGTAAAGCTTTGCCCTCTGCTGCCTCTTTCTGGAGCATCTCCATTTTCTCCATCTGATTTTCCACTTCCTCATTTTTAATTTTTAAGAGGGACAGGGCGGTTTGGAGTTCTCGTTCAAGGCAGTGATTCCTGTCTGTTGCTGTATTTGCTCGGGTTTCAGAGGCTGTCACTGATTCCTCAAGAAGTTTGACCTGACGCTCCAGTTTTTCTTTCTCTGCTTGCAGCCTGTCCCGTTCACGCTGCAAAGCAGGGACAAAAAGAGTCATCAGTCATCCCATCTCTTATGTCTGCTCTTCAGAGCATATCTGAGCTCCTGCTGCAGTGGCAGGCACGGGCTGCCCCTCTCTCCCTGCCTCTTGGGGTGCTGCAGACCCTTCTGGCACCCCTTTACACTGCATCTTTCCAGCTCCCTCAGCCATTCCCAGCTTCCTTTCTGCCCTTCCCCAACCTCTTGGAGCTCTACTCGAGTGTTCCTTTGGGAAGGAGCAGCCAGAACTGCAGTCAGAATTTCAAGTCCAGACTAAGAATGACTTAGGCAGTGCCCTGACAATGTGCTCTCCCTTGGGAAGGAAGGGAAGAGCAAAGGACCCCAACATTTCCTCTGCTAGGTGTGGGGCAAGAGGGGGTGGTTTTCGACCTCTCCTGTGGAGAGTTGCTGTGGTACCATCTCCGAGAGGATGGTCCAAAACCAGCTAGGAAATGGCCCTTCGTGGCACGTGCCAGCCTCACCAGCACATCCTGTCCTTGCTCCTCCATGCTCTCCACTCTCCTTTGCAGAGACTCCACCTCCTGACGCAGAGTCACAGCCTCCTCCTTCCTTGCAGAGGCCTCTTCCTTCAGGGCAGCTTCCAGAGAATCCCTCTTGTGTTCTGCCGTCCACAGCGCTGCAGCAGGACAGGGGAAGGGGAAGAGCAAAGCAAAACCAAACCGATGTGCATCCTGCAGACACTAGAGCAGTGTTTTCTCTGCCTGTCTGTGTTACCCAGGCCCTAAACCCACAAGGGCTTCACAAAGCTGACAGGAAAATTCCAGGCAGAGAAAAAAAGAAAGAACGAAAGGGGCAAGAATCTGAGGAACATGAAATTGTATTTGCCTTTCTGCTTGTTGAAAGAGCAGGGCTGAGGGCATGGCAGCACCTCAGCCACGGTGTTAGAAGCAGGGAGGAGTGACATGGATGGAACAGGGACAGACAAGAGGGGAGAGTCAAACCCAGGGGCCCAAAGGAAAAGGAAGCAAAAGTGAAGACTGACTAGGACAGCACTGATTGACCAGGGATAGCTGAGAGAGAGTCTGAGACAAGGGAAACAAGGCACTGAGATGGAGTTCTGATGTGCAGAGTGGGCAAACAAAGACAGAGAAAGGAGTGGGGATGCCTGTCCAGCCATGCTACAGAGAGGCCAATAGCTCTGGAGGCTCTGGGATGGCCTGGAGTTTGGAGGCAAGCTCAGGCATCAAGCTACACCTATTTAGCAGGGACATGGGACCTGAAAGGCACCACTCTGCACAGGTTCCCCTGCAGCACAGCCAGATGCACTGCCAGCCATGGGATCTTTCTCTATCAAAAGCTTTCCCTGAGATGTCTAAGGAGAGGTCTCCTGATGGTTGTTTTTCTCCTCTCCCATTCCCAGGCACTGCACTTTTCCTCTGTGTGGCATCAGAGATCCCCTTTGGCCAGAGAGGATGGGCAGTGGAGGGGAAAGGAGAAGCTGTACCTTCCTGGCTTTCAGCCAACTCTTTGTGCAGCTCCTGACTGCGGGCACACCAGTGGTCCCTCTCAGCCTGCCTCGTGCTCAGTTCCAGCTCCAAGACCTGTGTTTTCTTCCTGGTGTCATTCTGGAAGAGTTAAGAGGAGCAGAATCACCTCTCAGAGCCACTGCTGGCACAGCAATGGTAGCTGTGATCATGATCCTCCCTCCTTCCCATGGCACTGAGCCAACCTCCCCCAAAAGGACTGACACCCGTCCTGGCATTGGCACTCTGCTTGTCCAGCAGTGGGACAGGATTTCTGGGTGTCCAGGGCACACATTACCAGATCTTTCTGAGTCTGCTCCAGGTGCTGATGCAGGTCTTGTAGGGCTGCTGCCACTCTGTCCACCGTGAGCTCTGTGGGGAGGTCCCTGGCTGGAGAAGCAGTTAGGCCCACAACATGACCCTGTTCTGAGGAGAGAAGATATTCTGCTTCAAAAGTTTATCCAAGGGTCTCCAACAAACAAGGCCTCTTTTTACACAGGAGAAGTTGTCCATGGCCTTGCCATCATCATCCTAGAGTTTGCCCTGCACCAAGCCATGTGTCACAGGCTGACGTTATTTTGATGACCCCTAATGTCAGTGCTGCCCCAAGGACGACTGCACGTGCCCTGTGCCTCGACAGGACTCAGGCCTTTCTGATGCTGATCATTTCTCCACATACAAACACAGACTTGTGTCTCTGCAAGGATGTCAAGCTTTCAAAATTTCCCAAGGCTTGAGCCAGCCTAAGGCGAAGGGATGAGTCTGTCAGACCAGGATGACCACGAACCATCCCCTCCTCCATCTGCTCTCCCACACGTGCCCTACAGACACACTGACCCAGCCTGCCACACTTGCCTGAGCTCCAAGTGACCAAGTCTCTGCAGTCAATCATCATGTGGTGGAGAACCAAGAGCAGCTTGTCCAGCTGGGATTGGGTTTCCTGGTGGGCTCTGTTGGCCTGCTGACACTCTGTGGCCAAGGCCTCCTCCCTCTCCTCGGAGCTCCGGAGCCTCAAACGCAGCTCAAACCCCTCGGCCTCCAGCGTGTGCAGGGAGTCCTTCAAGCTCCGTTCTCCTGCTCGAGACTCCTCCAGGGCCTGCAGCAGCTGCTCCTCTCGAGCTGCCAGGGCAGCCTCCTTCTCCCTCACTGCTTCCTGCAGGGGCTGCATCTGGAACGTGGGTGCACACAGTGTCAGGGACTGGGCTGCTCCTGAGGCAGCAGAGAGGGCAGTAGGGTGAGGAACAAAGGACAAATTCCTTCAAGCACAAGACACACCAGAAACAGAAGGCACAAAGCCAAGCATTCCAATGGAGAACAAGGAGCTCCAAACAGGGAGAGGGGAGACAATGGGCATCCCTGGTGGTGCAGCTCCAAAACACCAGATGAGGTGTCTTTTCCAGCCTGCCAGAGCCACCTCTGTGTCCCCACATTGCTCCGTGCCTGGCACAGGCACAAACTCCATCAGGGACAACACTGGGAACACAGGGATGAAGAAGCTCAAAGCAGTCTGTTGTTTCTCCTCAGAGAACTCATACTGGGACCCAGGAGAGAACAGGGGCAAACACAGGCAGGAGACACCAGATCCAGCCTTGGCCTCAAGGTGCAGCATCCCTGGGCAGAGCACAAGAGCAGTGGGTGCTGCTGGGAGGGGAATCCAGTGGGGGCCTACAAGCTGCAGGTGGTATTGTATGTCCCTGGAGAAGAAGATACCAGTGCACAGGTCACCTGGCTGCTGAGCTCCTGCAGTTCTCTTGTGCGGTCTGAAAGGAGCTGCTTGGTCTGGTGAAGAGCGGAATGGAGCTCAGACACTTGGTTCTGCTGGGCAAGGTTCTTTTCCTCCAGGGTTCTGAGGCTCAGTTCCTTCTCTTCCAGACACAGAGTCAGCCTGTGGAACAAAGCAGCAGATGGCAGTGAAAGGCATTCTTTGATGGGTGCCTCAAGAAAGGGTGGTGGAGTTGCCCTCTATGTGAGACAACACTCTGGCTGTATCAAACTCTGTCTTGGGGTGGATGATGAGCAAGTTGAGAGCTCATGGGACAGGATAAAAGACAAGTAAGGGTCACCTTGCTGTGGGTGTTTGCTACAGGCAGCCTGATCAGGAAGAGAAATGGATGAGGCTTTCTACAGGCAGCTTGAAGCAACCTCACAGTCACAGATCCTGGTTCTTGTGGGGCACTTTGGCCACCCTGACAACAGCTGGAAAAGCAGCACAGTCCGGGATGTTCCTGAAAAGCACTGATGACAACCTCCTGTCAGAGCAGGGGAGGATCCCACAAGGAATGGTGTGCTGCTCCACCTCATCCTGACAACCAGGGAAGGCCTTGTTGGAGAGGTGAGGTTGGGGGGCAGCCTCGGCTGCAGTGACCGTGAGATTGTGGAGTTCTCTTGGGGGCAAGGAGGATGCAGGACAGCAAGGTAAGATTACAACCACGGATTTCAGGAGAGTTAACTTTGGCCTCTCCAGGGATCTTCTTGAAAGAATCCCATGGAAACAGGCCCTGTAGGGAAAGGGGTCTAAGAGTGTTGGTTGATATTCAAGGATCACTTTCTCCAGGCTCAAGAACAATGCATCCCAGTGAGCAAGAAATATGGCAAAGGGGGCAAGAGACCTGTGAGGATAAACAAAGAACTGCTGTCATTACTCAAGTGGAAGCAGGAAATACACAGGAGATGGAAGCGAAGTCAGGCCACTGGAAATGAACACAGAGAGTTCATCAGAGTAAGCAGAAATGAGAAGGGCCAAGGCCCACCTGGAGTTAAATCTGGCCAAGGATGTCAAAGACAGCAAGAAGGGCTTTTTCAAATGCATCAATAACAAAAGGAAAACAAAGGATAATGTGTGTCCATTCCTAAATAGAGGGGAGACCCTGGTGACAGAGGATACAGAGAGTTACTGAGCACCTTCTTTACATCAGTCTGCACTGACAAGACCACCCCTCAGAGATCTTTCACCCAGGAAACCAGGGCAAAAGAGTGTTGGAAGCAAGACTTCCCTTTGGAAATTCCTTGGAAAGTCCTCCTTTCAAGAAGGATCAGATTAGAGAACACCTGGGCAGACTTGACATCCACAAGTCCATGGCCCCAGTGAACCCATGAGAGCTGAGGGAGCTCACAGACACCACAGCGAGGCTGCTCAAGATCAGCTGTGAAAGGTCATGGAGATCAGGAGAGGTGCCTGAGGACTGGGAGACAGCAAATGTCACTCTGGTCTTAAAAAAGGACAAGAAGGAGGACTGACAACTACTCCAAAAGCCTTTGTTTTCAGAAAAAAACTGTAGCTGAAGGTTTAAAAGGAAATGAAACACAACATCAAGAGAATGAAACACATCTGCATGGATAGTTCAGAACTGCCATTTAGGAAAATGCTACCAGAGCCACTTGCAGATGGCGAAGATTGGAAAGAGGCAACCCATGACACAGAAAGCACAGTCCCACAGGCTTTCATTTACCTGGCTTTTTCCCTCTCTAAGGCCTTCACCGAAGCCTGAAATTCTGAGTTTTGCCGCTCTGTTTCTTCCCAACGGCTCCTTTCGCTCTGCAAGTTCTGCAGACAAACTTCCTGCTCCTTCTTCTCCTGTTCAGCCTCCTCCAGGATCTTCCGGAGCTTCTCAACCTCCAGCACCTTCTGCCTTGAGAGCTCCTGGGCCTCGCTCACGTCCTGCTGAGCTTTGTGGGCAGCGGCTTCCTGGGACTCTCTGCAGGCTGCAAGCTGAGATGTCCAGTGCCCCACCTCCAGTCAAAAGAAAAAAAGCAGTCAGAGACCACAGCTTGGGGCTGTCAGCAACATCACAGACTGGGAGGAAAGGCAAAGGACAACCTGCAGTTCCACCCTGTCCCAAGGGGATCAGATTCTCAACGGATATGGATGACTTCTTTCAGAATCTAAGGGGGTCACCAAGGGCATCTGAGAAACCAGTTCCCAAAGCAAGGCCAGCAGGAAGAGGCCAGCAGAAACCCCTGCTGGTGACTGCTGCCCAGCAGGCCAAAGGACTAGCCCAGCAGTCCAGGGCAGCAGCTGAGATTCAGCAGACCAGGCAGTGTCCTCCAGAGCAGCTGCCATGGAGCCCAGAGCAGGAGGCAGTCAGAGGGATCAGCTCATCAGTTGCTGCTCTGCAAGGGAAAGGCAACAAGGGGCACAGACCACCTGCTGCATGACTGTAGGGTGGCTGCTGCTGCTTCACACACCTGCTTTTGTAGATCCTCCCTCTGCTCAAGGAGGTGGCTCATTTCCTCTTGGATGCTTTCAAGTTCTTCTTTGTGCCTCTTCTCCACTGCCTGGAGTTCCCTCTGAGCTTCCTGAAGCTCTGCTTCCAGCTTTGCCTTGATGGTCTGGAAACACAAATGCAGAGCAAGTTCCTGGGACCTTCCCTCAGGCTCAGCTTTCTCTCCTTTCTGTCTCAAAATCCCATTCATTCAGGCAATTCTCTTGTCTCCTCTACCCAGCTCCACTTCCACTGCAACCCTTCCTTTCCTGGGGCTGAGCTCTGGAGCTCACCAGGCTCTGTGCTTTCAGTGCCTGCACTAATCCTTGCCTCCTCAGTCCCAGGACCTGCATTTTATGGCCTTGGTACTGCCCTTCACTCTGTTTCCTGGCTACTCAGGCTTACCTGCATCTTCTCTTGCTGCTCTTGCATCTCCTGCCTCAGCTGCTGGACCTGCTGGCAGGCTTGGCTTAGCTCTCCCTGAGTTTGGAGCAGTGTCTCTAACAGAACACTCTTCTCGTTCTGCTTTTCCAGCAGGACCTGCACAGAAACAAAGAGCAGTCGGGTTCAACATGTGTGTGTCAGGACACAAGGACTGATGGGCTCACGCCCTTTCAGAGCACTGTGCTGCTGCTGCTCTCCTGGGCCCTCATTTGCCCACGGGGAGACACAGCTTCCCAAGGGAGACTGGCACCAAAATATGGCTCATCCATGCCTGAAGCCCCAACAGACTCTCAGTCATCTGCCAGGAGATGGGTGGCATTTCCCTGCTGTCTGGCTGTGCTGCTGAGGGTGTCCCTCCTCTTCTGCCCCGTCCACCTTGTCTTTCAATAGCGACTGTTGCACCTCGTGAGCAGCAGAGCAAATGCAAAGCTGCTGAGGGCTGAAGGGAACAGGAAATTGATGTGTTCTAAGTAGGAGGCTGGTGAAAATTACTTCAATTTCAAGCTCTTAAGGTGACTTTAGAAAGTACTGACATGCCAGGGACACACTGACATGCCAGGGACACACTGACATGCCAGGGACACACTGTCCCCCCTGAGTGCTGGGCTGGCGGTGCTGCTGTCCCCAGGCAGTCGGCATGGAGAGCACCTTGGGGAGGGCACAAGGGAGGCTCTCAGTGTGTGACACGGTTGCTTTGGCACAGGAGATCAAAATGCAGAACTGCTTCCCAGGAAGTGACTTAAAGCACAGCCCAGAAGACATCTCTGAGTTACTGTTCAGAAATATTCCAGAGGAGGCTTTACAAAGATTTTTCTATAGTCATCGTTCCTGCTGTGCCCTCCCCGTTCCCACTAAAGAAAACCTCCCAGGGATTCAGTACCACAGAATCAGTTTGGCTACAAACACATATTAGAAAACATCCCAAGGGAACCGTTAGGAGAAAGTGAAGATACTCTGAGATGAGTCTTACACAATATAAGCACAAAAATGTCACCACAAAGGTGACATTTCTGCCTGGTTTCCTATGAGAGGTCTCATTCCTAGTCCTGAAGATAGCCTTGTTCACCTTTCACCCCTCCAAATGCAATGCAGAAGATGTGGAGGACATGCTCCACACAGCCCGACATCCTGCCATCTCCCACAGCTCCAGCCTTGCAAAAACACCTCAATTCTCCTCTCACAGGCTTTACCTCTTGCTTGGCATTTTCCAATCTCGTTCGTTCTTCTTCTTGTTGAGCCTGCAGGGTGGCAACTTTCTGTCTCATCTCAAACAGAATCTTCTCGTGCTCCTCTTCTGTCTCTGCCTTCCCTTTTTCCCATTCCTTCAGCATCTTCTGCATCTCTGCATGGTGCTCTTCCCGTTCGCTCGCCTGATGAGGGGAGGAAAAGTCTTCCAGTTGAAGTGCCAGCCAAGCTCTTCACAGAAGAATGTGATGCCTTATCCCTCCCACAACCCCCAACCTGAACAGAGCACGGGGGTGGCTTTCTGCCCTCCAGAAATCTTGAACTATTACCACGGAATTTGACAGGAGGGTCAGCAGGTGCAAGAATCACGGGAGTCATGGAATCCTTTCTGTTGGAAAAGACCTTTACGAGCAATGAGTCCAACCACTAAGACAAGGAGATAACCCCATGCCGTGTCTGCTGGCTGCCTGTTTCCTGGCACCTCTCTCCTCAGGCTTTCTCTCTGCTCAGAGCTCCCCTCCCTTGCCAGCCATGAGCAGGTGCAGATGATCTGCAGGGCGAGGAGGGGGCCCATGGCCCAGGCACGAGGACTGAAGGACAAGGGATAAGGGGCCTGTTCCATACACTTCAAGCCCAAAGCTGATCCCTCTGTCCCCTGGGCAAGGGCAGAAAGAGAGGAACCAAGTTCCCTTGACTGCAGCTGGCAGCACTGTTGGCATCTGCTCCATGGCAGGCAGGAGCTGGGTCTGATCCTGCCCTTGGCTGCCACGCTTGGGGTGGGGACCACCCAACCTGCTCTGCAACTCATCTTACACCCACACTGAAACTGTGGCTGCATTTACTGTCCCAGCATCATCCTCTGGGTCTTCCACTGCCTTCAAGTCCCAGCTGCTGGCTCTGCTGCCTGGCCCAGCAGCGTGAGGCCTATGGCAGGTGATTGCTGCCATTTCCCACGCTCAGACTCTGATGCTGCTAAACCAGCCCACAGAGCTGGCCTGAACAATTCACAAGCATATTGTCTCCTACCAGGTCTTGCAGGAGCTTCTTTATTTCCCCTTGGTGAGCAGTTTCCTCAAGCCTGAGGGTATCATGATACTGCTGCTCTGCCTGCAGGAGTTGTTGGGCCATGTCTTCCCTTTCCTGCTTCCTGAGGGCTCTCTCTGCTTCCAGCTCACGTTGGAGGCACTTCACTTCCCCTGCAAACATGACCAATGGCAAGATTCAGTCTTTACTGACCTCCAGCCCCTCTGGGCCTCAGAAGCCCTCCAGACAGAGGTGGCTTTACAGCAGCCTCTCTAGGCCGGGGTGTCACCAGAAACAAAGCACGCAAAGCTCCCACCTTGGATCACCTCCTTGGCCTGTGTGACTGTGTGCAGCTGAGCTTCCAGGTGACTCCTGGTGATCTCCAGCTGAGACACCTGCTGCTGGGCTGCAAACAGGCTGGATTCCAGGGTCTCCTTCACTGACCTACAAGATGCAAACACACAGAGGAAGGAGTTTCTTGCTCCTGACACCCACAGGGATTATTCCAGAATAACGTGGCTCAAGATCCCCACACCTGAGTACAGAAAATGGGTGGCATGGAAACTTGAATACAGAAGGCATATTTGTGCCACTTCCATAGCAAAGCAGGGCCCTCCAAGGGAATGCCCAAGCCTTCCTTATGGCCTGGCCTAGGGCAGACAGCCTGGCCCAATTTGACCTCAACAGCAAATCTACACCTGAAAAGCACAGAGGATGCATTAAAGCCCCGCGTAGCGCTTCCCACCTTCATCATTCCAGCCCTTCAGTCACGTCCCGCCCAGGGTGTCCCCCCTGCCCTTACCTGGCCTCTGCCAGCTGCTGGGAAGCGCCGTGTCGATCCCGCTCCGTGGCTGCCAGCCGCACCTCCAGGGCTGCCTTCTCCCGCCCCAGCAGCTCCTTCTCCCTGCACGCCTGGGCCAGCGCGCGCTCCTGGCGGGAGGACTCCTGGCGCAGCTGCTCCAGAGCCCTGCCAGCCGACTCCTTCTCCTGGGAAACCTGGGAGGTGGACACACACTCCAGCTCGAGTCCTTCCTCGAGAGCCCCGTGCAGAGCCAGCCAGTGCCACCTCGGCGTCGGCCGGAGGACAAAGAGCTCCCACGCTGCGGGCTGAGAGTTCCAGAGCGTCTGCCGCACGCAGTACTGGTACCCCGGGCTGCCAAAAGGCACTGGCACTGCCAGCTTGGAAGTGATGTGTCAGGCCCTTCTGGTTTGCCTGGGACCAGACACCTCCTTCCCAACAAACATCCCTACTCCAAACAGCGTGCTGTCGTGCAAAATTACTGCATCTTCCAGAGCTGCCACTTGGCAAAGGAAATTTCCAGCAATCTATTCCAGGGCGGGAAATTTTCAGGGAAGGTTGAGCAGAAGCAATTTTTCTCACTGAATCAAGTGAAAATACACAGGATTTCTTCTGGGAAAAAACCCCCACGTGAAAGTGTCCCCTCCCTCAGTGTACAAAGCAGCTGTGTGTGCAAGGGAATGCTCGGCAGGGAAATGGCCCTTGAGGGGAGCAGTCATATCGTGATTTATGCAGGTCTGAGTGATGTGACCAAAGCAGACTCTATCTGTACAGCAGTTCACACCAACAATAGCATTTCCTTACACAAAGAAGTTGTCTAATGTAGCTTAACTGTGCTTTTTGAGCTGTTTTCTTCACTATAAAACCTCTGCTGTGTATTTGCCAAACCTACCAGATCCTCCAAAATTGTGACTAACAGAAAAGAAACAAACCCTTTTCTCACAGTTATCCTGTCATACCCAATCTGAACCTCCCCCTGGCACAACTTGTGGACATTTCCTCTTGTTCCTTGATCCCAGGTCACAGAGCCCAACCCCGCCCTGGCTCCACCCTCCTTTCAGGGAGATGCAGAGAGCGAGAAGGTCTCCCCGAGCCTCCTTTTCTCCAGGCTGAGCCTCCCCACCTCCCTTGGCTGCTCCTGCTGCTCCAGCCCCTTCCCCAGCCCTGTTCCCTTCTCTGGACATGCTCCAGCCCCTCCATGTCTTTCCTGTTGTGAGGGGCCCAAAACTGACTCCAAGATTTGAGATGAGGCCTCATCAGTGCCCAGCACATGGGGACGGTCACTGCCCTGGTCCTGTTTAACACACTATTTTTGATACAAGCCAGGATGCCTTTGCCCATCTTGGCTACGTGGGCACACTGACAGCTCACCTGCAACTGCTGTTCACCAGCATTCCCAAAACCCCTTCCCCCAGGCAGCTTTTCAGCCACAAAACTGCACATATGTCTTAAACTGGAACTTCAAGAATTCAAAGACCTCACTCTCTTTAGCAGTACGGGACAGTAGCCATAGACCTGCAGTTTTTTCCTGCTCTCTAGGCTCAAACTAACAGAGTTTTGAAAGTTGCAGACTCCACAACAAAAAGCATCAACAGAAACACGCAGCCCATTTTTTTTGTTTCAGAAAAAAAGGTTCAGACCTACACAGTTTGTTTCTTTTGCCACATGTGAGATTAGCAGCCCCACCCAGATTCAAGGGCAACACCATCGCCTCTTTGCAGCTTATCAAAAGCAAAAAAGAGGCCAACAGAGACAGGTAGACTAAAAGACTCTGTAGAAGTACAGGACAGCTCAGAACTACAGAACAGCTCTGCAAGCCATCCACACGTTTCCAAAAAGGAGCAAACAAAGCCTTTTGACCTCCAGCACTACCATGTGTCCCCTTGACCAAACCACTGCAGAATCTAACAGGTACAGCTCCCCTCAGCCAAGCAGCCAAATGCCCACCTGGACACACCACCTTTTTGGCCTCACCTGACAGAATTTCTCCTGGGTTTCTGCCTTCTCCTCTCCCAGTGCCCTCAGTTGCACCCGCAGCTCCTCCTGTTGCTCCTCTGCTTCCTTCAGCAGCTGCTCCAGCTGGGCTTTCTCCGTGCAGAGCTCTTCGTTGGCTCTTTCACAGAAGTTCAGCTTCTCCCGCTCAGAGATCTTTGCTCTCTCCATCTCATCCACTTTAGCTGACAGAATTTCCTTCTCTTGCTCCAACTACAGTCAGAGAACCACAGAAGAAATAAAGTACAGGAAGAATTACTAAGAAGGTTTGGCTTGGACACAAAAGGAACATTGCCATGGTCAGACTGTCCCCAGGCAAGAAGGCTGAGAAGAAGCAGCAGCTGGAGACAAACACCTGGCAACACCTTTGGCAACTCTGCTCACCTGCAGCACGTGTTTGTTCAGCTGCACTTTGTCCAGTGCAAGAGCTTCATTGATGCTGCTCATCTTCGCTGCTGCAGCCTGTAGATCGGCTCTTTCAGCGTTCAGCACGTTCTGAGCCCCTGTCAGCTCTGCCACCGACTGCTCTGCCTGCACAGGCAAAAGAACAATGGGACAACAAAGGCAGCAGAATCCCGGACTTCAGGCAGCAACTCCACCTCCCTGGCTGTCTCTGACTTACTGCCAGGGCAGAGCTCCCAATCAGCTCAAGGAGATACACGACCCCAAACAGTCAGTCTGGTCAAATCACCATTTTCCATGGAGAACAACATGGTCCCTCTCTTCTACTGACAGAAACAGCATCTGGAAAGTGCTGTCCAGGAATAAGGTGTCCATACCTTCTCCAGAGCCATGGTAAGCTCATCCTTCTCTTGCTCTAGCAGATCCCTCTGAAGCTGCAACTTCTCCAGTGTCTGTCTCACGACTAACAACTCCCCCTGCAATGATGAGTGTTTTCCCTCAAGTGCAGCCAAGTCCTTCACTCTATGAGGAGGGGAAAGGCAGGGTTTTTATCAAGACACAGTCTATGCTCCAAACGAGGAGCACTTGTGCACCATTTGTTCCTTTATGTGGAGACTCCTCAAGCCCAGCACTGCCCACCCCTGCCCAGAGAAAGCTGAGCACTCACAGGAGCTCCTGGTCACGCCGCGCTCTCTCCATCCTCTCCTGCTGCTCTGCCTTTTCCGCCTGGGCTGACTCTTCCTTCAGCTGCAGCTCAGCTTTACTCTGACGTAGACAAGAGGCTTCTTGTTCCATTAATCCAAGCTGTTGCTGTAGCTCTTCCCTAGTTTTCTCAAGATTTGCACAGTCCCTGCAGAGACAAGGCTTGGTCAGAAGAACAAAGAGGCCCGGAGAGTCACAGATCCCATTTTCAGCACTCCAGGATGGAGCTGGGGGCAGCAAGCTAAGGAAGACCTTGCTCACTCCCTTTCAAGGAAAGAGCTGAAGAGGAAAAGGAAGGTAGGCTTTTGCTTTCCTTCAGTGAGAGGCAGTGGCTGGGAAAGGGCTCCCAAAGAACAGCATTCAGAGAGAGATCTTGGCAAGAGGGCAGCATCCTGTGTTCCACCATCGCTGCCCATCTCAGAGACAGCCTTGGAAGTCCCAGCAGAGCACGAAAAGCCCTGACAGGACAATGCTGAAGTGCCACACTGAGGCTACTCGTGGAAGGGCAGGTGGGTCCTTTGCTCTGAACACCTCTGGACTCCCTCTTCTGGAAACAGGTTGCCTCTGGAATGCAGGAGGAGGAAACACTCACCTCCTGAGTTCCTCTACCAAGGACTGCAGGTGCTGCTGGTGGCTGCTGGACCTCTTGCATTTCTCCTCCAGTTTCTCAAGCTTTTGCTGCACCTCCCTGCACTTCTCTTCCTGCTGTCTCTGCTGCTGCAGCAGGAAATTGTTTGAGTCCTCCCTTGCAGAAAGCTCTTCTCTCAGGGCCTGCAGGAACAGACAAGGAAAGAGCACAAACAAGCAGTAAGGAGCAGGGAAGATGGCTCCAGAGAGATGGAAGCAGCAGCAAGCACAGACAGCTCCCGTCAAGGCAAAAGCTGTGCTGAGGCTGTGGGGATCAAAGAGAGAAAAGCAGAACACAGAGCAGGTGAGACCAGCAAGGCAGTGCAGGACCACGAGCGTGAAGGCAAGAAAGAAAGGAGCTCAACTGGCTGAGGAAGTGGAAAGGTGTCCAGCTGAGCAAGGCATCAGCAGCTGAGCCTGTGGCCAGGGGCTGGACAAGCACAAGGTCTCACCTGTGTTGCCCCTCGCATCCTTGCCAGTGCTTCCAGAACCAATCCAAAGGCATGCCCTGTATCAACCGGTCTCGGAGTGGAGAAGATGTTCCCAGACTGTGCATGATGGGAACTGTCAGTGCAGATAATGCTGACCAGGCTGTCACTGTCGTCCAACACCACCTGAGAGCCCACATCAAGCTGTTAGTCTGTGCTCATTCTACTTGGTTTCCTTCATCTTACTCTTCTTTTCCCCTCACTTCACCCTGGAGTCATTAAAAACTCAGTTCTCTCATCTCTTCAGTCCAAGTAAGTTTGTCCCTGTGGCCACAGGTGCTCCAGGGATTTCTGAATGCAGCTGGAGGCTGCCTGAATGCTCACTTTCTTGAAGGTGTGTTAAAACCCTCCTCCCTCTAGGGAATTTTAGGACTAAGTTGAGGTTACCCCTGAACAGTTGCAATTCCAGGGAGATTATAATGGTCAGTGAACATAGAGGGAAGGAGCAGAGTTGGCAAGTGCATTGACTGAGTCAGTAACCTTTTGTAAAAATCTGAAGAACAACAGCCATTGCTCCAGGAGGGTGGGGGAAGTGCCTAAGGAACGCTGGAATACAGATGTCAAGTAGCACACTCAAAGCACATTCCAAAAAGCACGTTCCCTTAGTGGGACTGAAACTTCTAGTGGCTCAGCTGAAGTGTCACAGGACAGCAACTTGCAAGTTAGGACAGGTTCTATGTCAGAAAAGTGGTCTAAAATTAAAGAGGCAACGGCAGTTAACACAGTCAGTACACAACATGTGTCTCTGGTCCCCGAGCTAGTCTGTTGCCTTCCTCAAGTACTTTAAAATCAAATTTACAGAGATGTGGTCCCTCCACCAACTCTGTACCAACTCTGGTACTGTCCCAACTCTGTACTCACCTCAGTGATACTTTTTATGAGCTTTTGGAGGAAAAGATTCTCTTCTTTGGCACTTTTAGTCAATGAAACTTCAAATTCTTTCTCTATCCAACTTGATTCCTGAGAACAGAATAAAGAAAGGGTGGGCAGGGAAGAGCTGCTCCCATCTGCAGTGTTCCCATCCTCAGCAGTGTTGTCACACCAATGAGTTTCACTGTGATTCCAGTGATTCCTGCCCAAATCTACTCCATTTCTTCTTTGCTAAAAGGAAGAGGAAGACCAACAGCTGGTTTTTACAGACTGCTACTAAGCTGTCAGCTCCAAGCAACTTTGATCCCCAGAGACCTAAAGTCAAAGGTAGAAGAGCATTGGTGTGACCCCTCAGAGGAAGATACCTAAACTGCCTGCAGTTCCTCTGCCACTGCCTGCACCTGAACTGACTCCACATCTGCCAAACTCACAAGGAAGAGTCTGGCCAGGTGCCTGATGTTCCCATATGCTGAGCATCTTTCCTGCTCTGCCTCTTGAGGAAGCTCAGGCTGGAGAGCAAACCCTGGGCTATCTCCCAGGTAAAGGTAAAACATACTAGAATCTCCACTGTGTCGTTAAGTGTTTTCATGGTCTTCTCCTTCTCCTCGTTCTGCTTCTGAGACTGTACAAGCAAGGCTGAGAGCTCCATCACCCTGAGAAGAGAAGGTCCACGTGCCATTCCAAAAGCTTTGCACACCATCACCTGTTAAATAGCAAAGCAGCTCCCGGAAGCATAGCAGAGAAAGTTCAACCCAGAAAACACAGCAAAGGCAGTGCTTATCTCTACAGGTTAATAGGCTTCATGTTGAGAAATGGCACTTCTTGCCCCAAAGGCTTCTGCACTCCTTCAAGGAATCTTGCAAGGAGTCGTCAGCACAGAGGTGCTACAGTGCTTGTGATGGCCCTGGGCAAATTCCTCCCACCTCCTCCAGCACAGCCCTGAGTAGCAATGGGGACTCAGTTCTCTTTATACTGGTCTCAGTTTTTCATCAAGAATCAACTAAGAATCACTCTAAGAGGCAATCTCTTTTCCACTCTTGTCTTACTCAGAAGTCTCTGCCAGGCAGATGATTTCTTGAAGGCAAGAGTTTGCCTGGGGACAGAAAGAGGGCTGTGCAGAATGGGTGTGTTCTGAATGTGAACAAAAAGATTAGGTTGTAATAGCAAAGTTTCAAACACCTTTACCTGTCTTGAAGCTCCTTCTTCTCCAGGTCCCACCTGACTTGTGAGGCCATCACTTCCTGAGTCTTCTGGTTTATTTTCTGTTCCACTTGCTGCTCTGCCTGATCCTTCAGGACAGGTTTAGCCAGAGTGCTGGACTCCCTGAGCTGGACGCTGGAGCTCAGGCGGGAGCAGTTCACTAGGATAGACCCACAAAGCCTCATCTGTTCTGCCTTCAGCTCTGACAAATCTCTGGAGAGGAACCAAGAAACAGCCAAAGTTCACACCACCATCTTTATCAGCTGACTCACTTCCGAAGCGTGGAATCATGCAATAGGAAATGCTGGCAGGAGAGATGACAACTTTGTTGGGGAAAGTTATTCATGTGACACTTGGGGACCAGGACACATCTTGACAGCTGAACAACGACTCTTCTGGGTAGTTGAGGGAGGAGCTTGTCTTCTCCTCAGAAACAAGAAGAAAGATATGGCACAGCCAGAAGGCCTATTATTGTTGCTCCTGCTCTATTTTATTAACATATTCTTGATTATCATTAACAGATTTCAGGAATTTTACCAAACTCCCCAGCTTTTATTCAAGGGGATCAGCCTTAAGTGCTGTTATCATCCCAGCCTGGACTGCTAAGAGGCTCATGACCACACCTACGTAATAAACACTTCAGGGAAGGGGTCTAAGAATTGGCCTAAAATGCTGTAACATAAAAGCACAAATAACACAAACGTTAAAGAGCAGGTCAGGCAGACACAATAGGGAAGATTTATAACCAAATAAGACAAATGGCTGACAGTAACCCAGAGTCTGAAATTGCATGCTGACACCAGAAGAAGGTATTATGATGGCTATGTTATTTTTGTGTAGAAGGCAACTGTGAGAAAGGAACCTCAGTGAGCCCAAGAACAAGAAAACAATCATAAAAAGAGGCATCAAACTAAGCAAAATAAATTGGATAAATGCAGTAACAGCGTAGAGAAGCTATTATTTTCTCTCAACAACACTGGGAGATGAATAAATGGATACAAACCAATCAAAATAAATGTATATTGGAAATGAAAAGGGAAATAAAATATGCATTAATGATCTTTCTCTCAGGAAAAGAAACCTGGTGAGATTTTCAAGGCAGGTTTTTGTCATTCTCTACAAGGGACTGCTCCATACACCGAAGCATCGCACAGCTTCAGTGAGCCTGCTCCCAGGTGTCCACACATGCCTGTGCCTGTGTTCATGTGCCCACAAATCACCACAGCCGAGTCACCTGCTCAAGGCCTCTGCAGCGCTCACGGTTCAAGCTCCTCAGCTTTGCCTGAAAACCAGCAGCAAACAAAACGCTTCTGAAAACGGCCCAAAGCGTTGCTTCTGACTGCCAGGGGGAAAAAAAGGAGGAGAAATCCCCTCTTTTGCTGTCACTAATGCAACACCGAGGTTCAAAAAGCAGGTGTGAAGACATGCCGTGTATTTTCTGCAGGAGAGCTCGCCTTAACTTCCACTCACCGGTCCGTGGCTGTCTTCATTTCCAGGAAATGACGGCGGAACGCCACCACCTGACGCCACAGGCCGAGTAGACGGTTGTGTTCCCCCCTTAAGTAGCTGTCATAGAGCTAAACATGCAAAGACAGAAAGAAATGCCAAGAAGGGAACACCCACACTTCTCCTGCAGCAGCGGAGAGCAGCGAAGCAAACTGGTCATGATGCATCCCCTCGTCTTGCAGAGGTGTCTCAGCCTCTGTGGAGGAAAACAAACACAAGCCCCTCCAAGCCCTGTGTCAGGCTGCCTTACAACAGGTACAGGAGGCCTGTCTTGTTCCTCTCTTTGGCCACTCTGAATCTGAACACACACAGAGCTCTCTGGTCCCCGCTGCTCGAGATAAGGCTTTAGTAACTATTAAAAAGACAAGCATTCCTGTGACTACCCTACAGTGCCCAGCAAGAGCCAGCATTTGCCTTCAGGACCCAGCAGTACAGTCACAGCAGGTGGGCATCTCCCACCAGCACCATTTGCTGACACTCCTCCCTCTCACACTCCTGTCCTGCTTACCAACACCAAAACCTCCAACAATCCTCAGCAGAGCCTCCACACAGCAAGCTCTCTATGCCAGGAACAAAATGCATTCTCCTCCCGAGTTGGCATCACGGCTGAATTCCCACAGCCCATCCCTACCTCACGCTCACGGCGCCATTCGCTCTCCTTCAACTCCAGCTCCTCCCGGGCCCTCATCCAATCCACCGTCAGCTTCCCAACATCTTCTCTGAGGGCTGAATTAACCTCAGTGGCTTTATCAAGGTGCTCCCGCAGGAGAGCATTCACTTCTGCCAGGTTCTCACACCTTGGAAAGGGAGAAACAGCAATGAGGTCACTGAACAGCTGCTCTCCAGCATCCCTGTGACTTTCCAGCTGCCTCAACACTGACTTTGCTGTCTGAGAGGCAGCAAAAGCACTTTCCAGGACTAAGATCTGTGATGAAAAACTCATTTGCTTTTCCTTGCTTTGAGCCTTTCGTGTCCACCTATGATTTTGTTTTCCCCTTCATCCTTGACGATGCCCACAATTAACAACCTGTCCCCTCCTTCATGCTGATGGTCACTGGATGCATCACCTTTCTCTAGCACTGTCTGAGCCACTCACCTACTGAACCACAGAATAATTTAGGCTGGAAAGGGACCTTTCACCCAGAATACACCCCCCCTCCCCACTCAAAGCAGGGCCATTCAGCACACAGCACTATTACTGCACCACAGAAAACAGATGGTGGACCTTTCTCCTGCCAAAGCAGCTTGCCCAACCTCTTCCCCTGGGGACATCAGGCAGCACCGACAAGTTTTCCCTCACTTTCATGAGCATCCAGGAGACCAAGTATGAAGAAATGCTTCTTCCTTGTACCTTTGCTGCTCCTCTTCCACCTGAAGCAGGGCTTTCTCCAGGCTGTGGTCTGCTGTGGCTTCCCACCTGCCTGGAAGGGATCCCTTAAGAGGAAAGGAAATGTTTAGTCAAATGCTGGTGTTTCCTTCACCACTGCTAGCATCCACCACCTTCCTGTCCATTAGCTGGGTATCTCAGGAGCTCGTGGCTTTTTCCAGATGTAACAGTGTAGTGACTACAGGGAGGAAGGGAGGAGAAGGGAAGAGTGTTACTCAGTGAGTAGCTCTCCCCACTCTCCCACTGTTAGTTAGTTCTCCCACACTCCCTCACAGCTACGTATCCTCAGCTCATGACCTCAAGTGCTGCCTTGAAGCCTGGGAACGCTCTCCTTTTCTACCTTTCAGTTTCTACGTTTACTTTAGCTGTGAAGCAGAAAGAAAAGCACAGAGCCAGATCTGTACGTTGAACACCAGCATTCCTGCTTCCCAAAACACTGTGTTTCAACTGGTTCTTCCTCCAAGACAGCTGTACCATGTAACAGGCAGCACGGTCCTCCCCTGAGACCCAGGACAAAGGTTACTGCAGCTATAAAGCACTCTTTCACAAAATTAAAATCCTCAGCTGGGTTTTCCAGACTAGCATTTCTGGGAATACTGGCTGCCCTAAGAATGGCAACTGGACAAAACTGATGGGAAAACTCAGAGAGCTTCTCTAAACTCTCAGACAGTAAAATCTTGTTTTCCTGTCATTGAATTGTGGAGGTGTTTTTTAGGTCTGCACTTGGGAATGCTACGTACACTCTCTTAAGTCCACAACCTGCACACTCACCCCTCCGTCCTTCACTTGCTGCTCCAACTCTCGACACCAAGCCTGGTACCTCAGCACCTGGGGGGGATACAGAGAATGAAGATGAGTGAAGGCAGCTTGTAACAGAGTTGGTTCCTCCTGCATTAGTTTTCCTCCGAGTCTGTACAGCCCAAGCACAAGCGATGCCGATACAATCAACAAGAAGTGATTACAACAGAGAGAAGCTTCACTTTGATACGACAGAGCCCGAGGCGGGGTTTCTTTCACGTGTAGAGCTGTCTGTTCACCTGAGACAGCGATGGAGACACGTGGGCAGCTCTGCCGGGCCTACGGCCACCACCTACCCCGAGACAGCGGCTGGGCGTTCGAGGGGGACACCTCCCCTGAAGCGAAGGAAATGAGTTTTCAAATTTCCTCTGCAAGCCAACCAGCTCGGCTCCCGCCCCGGACAAGCCCTGCTAAGGGAGGCCGGGACAGCAGCGCTGCCTGGAGCTCGGCAGGGCGACCGCGGCGGCTCCGGGGCCCCCGTTCCCCGAGCTCCGGGCTGGGCGGGGAGCCCCGGGGAGACCACGCCGAATCCCCCCCCGAGCAGAGCGGGCACCCCTCGCCCCTCACCTCATCCTGCAGCTGCCGCACCAGCCCCGCCTGGCGCTGCTGCGCCTCCTCCGCGCTCCGCAGCTGCCTCCGCAGCGAGCCCGGGCTGCGCTGCCCGTCCTCCGCCATGGCCTGGCCGGGCCGGGCCGGGCTGGGCTGGGCCGCACCAGGGCCCTGCCCCGCCGGGTCGCGGTTCCCGCCCGCACGGAGGGACCCG